>NC_056733.1:1901037728-1901190228 GCF_019279795.1 Protopterus annectens | reverse complement strand
TAAATGGTTAGCAGGTCACAAAGGGCTTCAACATAACTGAAGGTAAAAAGCCCTGTTCACCAGTTTTGGGTTATATGGGTCAATTCTTCAGAGTTATCCTTTAATGAACTAGATAGGGAGAACACAACAAAGTTAATTCCCAAAAGGCAGTGGAGGAAATGAGAAATTCTACATGCTTGTTGGCTTGCACGCAGCATACAAAAAATATGCAATACTAGCCAGCGACACAAAAATCTATTCTGTAAATGGCTAAGCAGCAGGCCTAAACACAACTTAGACAAAAACACAAACAGAAAAAACAGTAACATGTACAAGAACATGCAGCCAAACAGTAAGGAAACCGAACCCCACCTCCTGTGCTTATCAGGACTGGTGGGTACAGCTGCTTGCTGGCATCTGTTACACGAGGGACATCACTACAGACCGCCAAATGCACAGGACTTCACCCTCTTTAGCAAAGTCTGCATGGGGAATACAGGGTTTAACAGAAAAAGAATACACACTCCAGACAGCTGCCGTAATGATGGGCTCTCTCACCCTCACGCTATGATGAACTGGGTCAACTTGTCAAAATGAGACTTATGCCTGGCAAGCAGTGGGGGAAGAAGGAAACTGCGCCAAAATAAATTTGCGAAATTAGACAATTTTCTCTCACTCTCTCTCCTACAGTTACGAGGAGCATAGAATCTTCCAAGATATTTTATTTTTGCAGTGCTCACAATCAAAAAAATTGAGAGGCCTTAATTAGATGACAAATTTAACCTGCTTGCAAGGGGCAGTATCATCAGCTGTAGCAGAAAACACATGGTGCTGCCCCCCCCAACAAAGGGAAGAACTGGAATAAATGAACACTGGCAGCATCTCACACACACACACAAATATTTATGCATGTACAGTGTAGGTGGTGGGGGGGGGGGGGGAGTGTGAGAGAGAGAATGTATATACACATACACTTAAAGGGTGAACACTGGCCCAGATGGGTTAGAGGTTTACTTCTCGTGTAGACTGGAATAGTGGTAATTATCTAAACCAATAATGCTTCCAGCATCAAAAATTAAAAGTACAGTCCTGAGTGCTGAGGCAATGGTACCCAACACACATTAAAAATGTTCATGTAAAATGAGTTAAACCACATCTTAATGAGCAGATGGATAGTACATACGTTTATAGGTTGGTACACTAGGCTATCGGCCCTAGGGCCTATAAGCCTAGCCATAACAATTCCCTGGCTATTTCTTCCCACACTATTTACTTCCCTGGACCCCTGTCTAGCAGGGCGACTGACATGATCCCTGGGGTGAATTTCCTTTCTCCCATCTAGTCATCAAGGTTCCTTTTGAAGACGGCCAAAGAGGTGCTCTGCTTGACATGTACGGGCAGTCTATTCCAGAGTATGGGGAGTCTCTGGGTCAGGAACCTATCCCTCCAGCATGTTTTGTTTATTGCGATGACAAGGTTTAGATCCCTCTTGTCATGGCCCAGGTTACTATAAAGCAATATTTCTGGGAAATATAAAACCTATCTAAAAATGAGTTCTCTTTCAGCCACGCTGTAGCAGGAACACAGAGATCACATTTATGAAGCAAAAAAAAAAAAGGCACACAAAAGGTTCAGCAAATCTCTAGGGAATACATTAAAAATGAAAGAGGAAGAAAAGAACACATATAAGAGAGAAAAGAAAAAGGTTGGGAGAAGGAGGGAATTTTCATTAGCACCTTAATTTTTTTCCTTAAGTCACTCTCAATTTTGGACAAGTGTCCCAGGTATAGCACCACAAAGTCTTGTAAAGTGGATCCCTTGGTTCCACTCCCTGGGCCATTTCAGCATTCTGTTGGCCTTGCCACTGGACTGTTGTACTGGTTCTGATTATGTGTTTTAGGTTCAGTATGACTGCACAGTGTCCGGCAGTGAAACCAAGGGGTATAGAAATCATAATTCTACTGCACAGGGTTTTGTGATACCTTCCTTGGAACAATGTACTATGTGATGGACATGACTTGGGAGAAAAAAAATACGCTGAAGAAAATCGCAAATAATGGTTCTAGTAACAAGAGGAAAGACATCTTCTGATGACAATGGCAGCAGAAATTAGCAACATGCACTTCAGGGATTTTACTGTGTGTGTGTGTGTGTGTGGGGGGGGGGTAATCAAGAAAGCGCAGAAACAAAAAAAAACTACAGCTAAGCAAGTAGATGGCAGGATGTCTAAACACATGGAATCAGATTTAAAAGCAGATGACAAAAGCATTAGTTTACTATTAAGTTAGAGGGAAAAATCACCTATCCAACAAAGCACCAAGTGTAATCAAATTCAAGGCAAGGGTACAGAAACAACAGGGTGTGATGAAAAGGCAAAGCATGGAAACAGGGAAATAATGCAAAGTCACATTGGTCAGTGGGTTAAGGAGCTTTAAAATAAGCTTTTGAGTTATACAACTGAGAAAGAATGGGTGGCATGCTTCAACAGGAATTGAAAATGGTGAGAAGACATGAGGAACAATACTAACAAACCAAATTAAGGGACAACTTCTGTTTCAACAGTTGTTAATGAAAAGGGATGGAGGAGTTCCAAGAAAGGAGTTTTGACAAGTAGGAAAACTGGAGTGTGTTGGGATGAGCTGGTGGGACAAAGATGAGGCCCAAAGATTAGATGACCCATTACCAAGAATTTGAAAGGAGCTCATCAAGGGTAGTGGTTCTGGCTTGTCCACTAGTGAGACAGTTTAATCAGACCAGTCAAATAGAGGGCTTCACTCGTCTTGCAGAAGGTAACAGTAACGCTTTTGCATAAAGAGGAGTGCATAAAAAACTCTACACAGGTAAATGAAATTTCATCAAGTCACAATAAGGCAATTCAGCACTAACACACACAAGAGATTTACAGAGGGGAAATACCAGATAAACTGCTTACAGTTGACAGATGCTGACATGGGGAGAAATGTATGCGGTTTTCCTAGACTTTGGCAAGGCTTTTAATACTAGTTGAACACAGAAGTTTGAAAACAGTGAAGTGAGCATGCCTTTACAGAGCCAGACCAAAATCAAACATTAAGAGATTAAACAAAAATATATGCGATTACAAGTGAAGACATACAAGCAACGGCGGACCTTAAAGATCAGTTCTACAAACACTTCACACACTTTTAACAAACTCAGTTTGAGGAGTTTGACACATGTACTGCTATGTAGATGACATGAACCTGTAAGTGTGGAGCAAATCTGAGAATGGATCTAGTGAGGTTGATGGACTGGACAGAGAAAGTGAAGCTCAAAGTGTGTATGGGAGTCTATGTAAAAATAATGTATTTATGTGCTTAAAGTATGGTGCAAACAGGAAGGTGCTGGCAAACAAAGGGAAAGACGATGATGACCTGGATTTACCAGGATCAATATAAGGAATCAGTGGCAATTGTCAACAGAATTCTGGAATGTTCAGCTCAGGCAGTGGGAACCAAGAGATACAAGAAATAATACTGCTGTTCAGGGCTCTGTAAGTACATTACTAAAATAATCACTCGGTTTTGGACAGGATTTGCAGAAAAAATTAGCTGGTAAAGAGAAGTGCAAACAGTTATAAAAACAGAGAGGATCACTTCTGAAGTAGACAGGTTACACAAGCTATGAATGTACACACTGAAGATATATTATTGAGGGGAAGAAGGGGTTGACGAGCACACAGACTAAAAAGACTACATCTTAGGATGACAAGCAGAAGATACTGAGTTTCAGTAGATGAAATCAGATTTAAAAATAAATAAAAGTATTAGTTCAACAAAGTAGCGGGAAGATGGAGAAAGGCGGTTAAACATGGGACATCAGAATGCTAATTACATGAAAAAAAATGAAAGTGATACTATCCATGGGACAGGGAGCCAGCATACAGAAGTTCTACATAAACCTACTGGCATAATGTTATGTATTAATTATAACCTGCATTGCAATTTTAGTACTGGATAAATATGGGCAGGCACCAAAGTAAAATTGAAAAAACAAATTTCACTGCCCCTACACACGGACTTAAAACAGTTTCCCTTATTATTAGACAATAAGCATGACAGGTTCTTTACAATTTATGAAGAAAAAATAGCAGTAGTGAGGCCTGCTGTCAGCCTTCAAACTCTCTCTCATCATCAAATCCTAAAATGAGGAATCAACTTTAAACTCTGGTGGAATACACCATATTCAGCTCTATACAGCTAACTCACATTATGCCCAGAAACTTTACACTATGTTATACTATGAGTTTTATTAGACAGCCAATGGAAACCACTAACCAAGCAACAGCTTAAGGATTCATTTCAAAAAGCCCCACTGACTAAACAGCATATTCGGCCTTTAATTTTGCTGCACATAAAAAACGAAGCATAACTACCAATAAATGGGTCAGTACGGATTCGTTGAGCAATAGTAAAAGCAATGAACACTTCTACTTAAAGTACATTACCCTTATTTCTAACCACATAAAAAAGTTGGCTATTGTAGTAAAATTTGACACCTTTATAAGTTGAAAAGATCTGCACACACAAGACCATAAACACTGACAGCCATCTTACAAATTATTTCAATCCGGTACTCATTAAAAACAGTCAAAGTAAAGAGACTACTGGCTGCAGACGATTGCAGTGAGAACCAAATGTATGCAAAAAAAAAAAAGCTGAAAATTACTCAAACACATTTTGCTTAAAAAATAAGCTAATACTATAATGTGCTTTAGTGAATTTCAAGCCTAGAAGCATGCAGGTGTCCAGGTTTTGCAAAATGTTAAGATTTTTGCCTTATATTTTTGGTCTGCTACTCATTAAATTTGTGGTTTTCTGGCAAATCACTGAGGATTGAAGTCACTACATAATGACATGCATTTGAGTTTCATACTTCATATCCTTCAGAAAACACATGCCATGACAAATCCTATTCTTGTAGCAACTTTCTAAGAGTAACATTTAAAGTCTCCCCCTATTTTTGAGGCCTTGTCCCCCCCCCCCATAATATTTAGGCTTTTCCAGATTTCTTGCTTTAACAGGTTGAGAGGTATGCCTGAAAGTAGTACCGCAATGCTTTCAGACCCTTACCTTGCATCAACAATAGTTTATTAATCTGTACAAATATTTTATCAAGGAACTAGCCTCCTTTAAAAGAAAGGAAGATATTCATATTTGGCCAAAGAGCCTACTAGTCCTTCAATAAACAAAGGTAATATTCACAGTGTGATGTCACATTACATAACTCCAAATAACCAGCCAGTTTATTAAGTCATCCATGCAAGCAGAGTACAGCACACAGGTTCCACTCCGTTTAAGGTTCCCCAAAGTAGGCAAGCATAGTGACAGCTCTGCCAAATCAGGAAGAAAAAAAATCACTTCCGCTCACTTGTTTCTGCCTTCCGTAAATGGAACTCCATTAAAATTTTGTTAAAAAAAAGATAATTTACAACTACATTACATACCAACAGCAAACAATGCATACCCCCCCCCTCAGTATTCATGCAGAGCGCACAACACTGTCATAGTTTTTAACATGTTTTAGCAGTGCAGTTGCAGAGACGGTGCTAATGCCACTCTTACTCAGAGAAGTAATACTGATATGGCTTTTATTCAAACAGAACCAGTGTGAAACGAATTGAGAATATGAATCTCCTGAAAAACATCTGTGTCAAGAGCCTGCAAATCTGAACAAAGTTTAGATGGATCTCAACACTGCCAATGAAAAGGCCAAAAAACTGTCTTTTGTTAGCAAGTTGTATTTATACTTCTCAAGCTTCAACAGCAACATTTTACGCACATTTCAGAACTGGAACAAATATACTACAGCTAACCTGTACTCATTCCTACTGCTGTACCGAAAGACTATGGAGAACTTTTTTCTAGCCACTAATGAATGCCAAGAAAATGCTTTTTTTGTTCTAGTATACACTTATAAGCTTAAAATGTGAAGAGTAGATGAACTGCAGATTAACTTCTCTTTTTCCATAAATATGTTTATTTTTTAAATAAAAGTTCACTTCTGTACAAACTTGGGCCTCCTTGTGTTTAATTTCACTGGTTAAAGTGGCAAAACATTAAAACATTTATATTAAAGAAAAAAAAAAGTAAAGACTAGACAACAGCCTCTGCAGCAGTAGGCTACAGTTTTTAAACTTTCCAGCTGACTATACCTTGGTGAAGACCTGCCTGTTTCTTAAACAGAACATAGCCTACCAAGAATATGCAATCTGACTAGGAAGTAAACAAAGGAATTTTGAAGGAAGGCAATTTAAGGCTGCCTTTCAATGAGGCAGAAGACTAAACAGTGTTAAAATACACCAGAAGTTAACCAGCTCCATGTCTTTTAGGAATAAGTCCTAGAGTACACTACAGGGGGGGGGTTAGAGTTCAAAGAGCAGTTTGGGTGCATGCAGAAATTAGCCAGGGAGGATGGGAATGAATGGCACTACCAGCATGCTCCTCATGGGATGGAGGGAAATGGCTCTGGCTGGCCGAAAGGATAACCTTCTAGGAGAAGCACTAGGTGTTACCTAGCAAAATTTCGAGCCTGTCCAACCCATGCTACCACTAATGCATTTGCACCAATAGCCATAGGAATTTGTCAAAAAGGGGCACATCTCCCCTTGGTGAACAGTAACAGTGAAGCTCAAGGAGCTGCCAAGGGGAGAGGGTAGGCTGCCCCCCTTAGGATAAAAACTCACTTTCCCATTTCCTGCTTCATGCTAGGGATTAGAGGGTCAACTAGGATTCCCAGGCAGGAACGAATGAGCTACAGAGCTCTCATCCCCAAAGAGCAAATGTATGCCAAAAGCCATTGGGTAAGGTCCTAAGCGCAGGAAGCATAGACATTAGGAATTTGACAACTATCAGGGATGGCAAACGGTATAAAAATGAAAAGTTATGTACTTAACAGAACAGATCTTCATGATTCAAGTTCACACACTTCAAATGGAAGGACTAGTCGCTGCGGGTGGCACTGTCTCCAGACCTTTTCCGAAAGCAATATCGCCTCATATGAATTCCACAATGCTCTTCACCTCCCTTATTCTCCCAAATTGACTTTGTGAGTTAACTGCTACAAATCTACCTCAACATCTTCTACTAAAAATACCCAGATGGTCTACAAGTAGTACCATCCAAAGTAATGCCTCAGATGAAGTCAACAAGGCCTGCCTACTGGGAATGGCAATAACAAACCCTCCCCCCCCCCTCTTCTAAAAAGTGTACAAAAGAAGATCATGAAGATCTACCCTTAAGGTATATGTATGCATCCTTACAGTCTTGCAGGTTTCAGTCGTACACTTCAAATGAAAGGACAGGTTCTCCAATTAATCTTGGGTGGCATCATGGCAGGATACCACAGTGTGAAGTGGCCCTACAGGAAAGCCTAGGCCTCAAGATCACATTTTAGTTGGTGTCTTGCAAAGTGTGTAGAGAGGTCCATGTCACAGCAGCACAAACATTGTCCGATTAAGTGTTTCTGAAGGTCAGCCACAGAGACAGATCTAGTTGAATGGGACTGTCTTGTTAATGAAGGCACAACAGTATGACAGCCAACTAGACAAATTGAAAATATTTTATGATTCATTTTATTAAGGACACATTTGCTTACTGTGAGACTCCAATAAAACCATTTAACAAAACAGCATTCCCAGGTTATCCCTGAAAAGTGGCACTTGAGTCCAAGTAGGCTTATCAGGTTAACATATTTAAAATAAAAAACACTAAGAAGAAGGAAGACAGTTAAGCCAGCTTTTCTGAAGACTAGTTCTATGCAGGTAAAATCTTAGCTCTCTGTGCACATGAAAATCAAGATTTTTACTTGCCCTTACTGCAGCACTAGGGAAAGTAAACTGCCAGACGGACAGGCCAAAATTAGGTTCTGAAGCTACTTTGGACATGAAAAAGTACAGTTGTGTACACTTACCATAAATGTAGATGGTAGAGTGTATTCACTGTTGCAGTCATCACACTTGGGTTATCTGCCTGCAGGTAGCCCTCAGTCGGCCTAAATACCAGAGACTTTGGTATTTCTGTATCTGTTGCTGTTGCTCCATGACGGACATCAGGTCGTCAGGGTATAAAAACAGGCAGCCAACGTCATTACATCAGTTTTTCTTGCCCCGATTGTCAGTACCACCCCAATAGGGAACTAAGCTATGGTGGGAAAATCACCACCAGTAAAAAGTAAATACAAATACCCCTGCAAGGGGTGAGTAATATACACAGAAGAGAGAGAGAGAAGGGGGATGGAGGGAGGGAAATCAGGACTGCAAGTAACATCTACATTTACGGTAAATGTACACAACTGTACTATGTTCTTCGTGTTTCATTGTTGCAGTCATCACACTTGGGTTGATTCCCAAAGCTGAGGGAAGGGTGGAGGCAGTCAAGAAGAGTTTGGGCTGGCTAGTATGCCCTGCAGGACTGCAGTTGCAACTCCCACCCTGGATTTGGAAAATATAGGCAGCTGGTAATGCTTGGTGAATGTGTGTATATAACTCCAGGTAGCAGCCTCCAGAATGCCCCTGGTAGGGCCTCCCCTGAGGAATGCTGTAGAGGTAGAAATTGCCCTAGTGGAATGTGTTCTGACCCCCTGAGGGGTTGGTTTCCCATGGTACTTGTAGCAGAAATGGATACAGTGTGTTATCCACTTGGAAACAGTCTGTTTTGAAATGGCCTTGCCCTCTGCCCCTGGTGCAAACTGAGTAATAACTGGTCAGATTTCCTGAAGGGCTTAATCCTACCCAGGTAGAATCTGAGCTGTCTGTGCACGTCCAAAGAGTGCAGGATCCTTTCCCCTGTATTTTGAGGATTAGGGAAGAAGGCTGACAAATGGATAGATTGGTTGAGAGCCACACTAGAGGACAACACTTTAGGAATAAAGGAAGGATTAATCCTGAGGAAGACCCTTGTCAGCATGAAAAATAATGAAGGGTTTCACGGCCGTAAGTGCTTGTAGCTCAGACACTCTTCTAGCTGAAGTGATGGTCAGCAGCAATGCTGTTTTCCAAGAGAGGAATTTTAACTCTGCTGACGCTGCAGGCCTAAAATAGGGTAGTGTGAGCTTTTAGAGTTCAAAGTTAAGGTCCCAAGAATGGGTGGGTGCTCTCCTTCGTGGACTTAAGTTGTTTGCCCCTCTGAGGAACTGAGAGGGTGAAAGAAGAGCGGTGGCTCAGTGTTGTAATGAACCGAGATGGCAGAGGCATGGATCTTAATGGCGGAGGATGATAGACCTCTGTGGAGCAGATCTGCTAAGTGATCCTGGATTAGATGTAGGAAGGGCAGAGTTGTGTCCTCTCTCCTTTAGACTGAATCCAGGAGCAATACCTTTTCCACTTATTAGCATAGGATTTCCTTGTACTGGGTCTTCTGGCTTCAAGAAATGCATCCAGTACCTGCTTGCTTAGGCTGGTCACTAGGAGAGAATTCAAGGAATAAGCCACACTGCAAGATTCAGGGTTTGCAGTTGCGGATGTAAGATCTGTCCCCCCCCACCCCCACTGAGTGAAGAGGGTCAGGCTCTGGGGTAAATGCCAGGGTGGCACCAGTGACAGGCTGCGCAGTAGTGGGTACCAATGCTGGCAAGGCCAGTCCGGGGCAATCAGGATTGTCCTTGGTCTGTCCTGTCTTATCTTGAGCAATATTCTTGAGAGAAGGGGCAGAGGGGGAAATGCATAGATTAAGATGTTTACCCACCGGAAGGACAGGGTATCCACTTTCCAGGCCCTGATGTCAGGTGTCCTGGTGCAGAATTTGCTGAACAGGTGACTGCAAGAGGAGGCAAAGAGATCCACCTCTGGGGTCCCCCATTTCTGAATCAAAAGGCTGAAGGTGCTGGGCTCTAATTGCCACTTGTGTGGGTCTAGGAGACTTTTGCTTAAGTCATCTGCCAGTGAGTTTTGTTTGCCTGGCAAAAATTGAGCTTGCAGATGGACCTGCATGTCCAAGGCAGTGTTCCACAGGGCCATAGCTAGCCTGCAGAGTGGGTAAGAGTGCCCCCCCCCCCGGTTGATGTACCACATAACTGTGGTGTCTGTTTTTATTAGCTGGAGTTCTGGTGAGAATAGGGATCTGAAAGCTGTTAGAGCGTGCTGAAGAGCTAGCATCATTTTTTGGTTGATGTGCAGATGAATTTGACTTGGGCTCCAGTGGCCCTGAAAGCACTTATCCAGGTGTGCCCCGCAGGCATAGTCTGATGCACCTGTGGTTAGGGTCTGGGTGGCATGGGGTTGAGTAAATGCAAGTCCTTTGTGGTTTCATGCTGCTGCCCACCAAAGAAACTTTGTCCTTAGACAAGGTATGATAGGAATGACAGTTTCCAGGTCCTGAGAATTGTTGGCACCAAAGACTTTAAGTATCAGTGAAGTTTCCTCATATGCAGTCTGGCATATGGAATTAGAAGGATGCAAGAGGCCATGAACCCTAGGGCCTGCAGGACTTTTCTTGCGGATAGCTAGGTTCTGGTGGCCATTTGAGTGAAGTAGTCTGTCAGATGGGTTCGTTTTTCTGGAATAAAGAATGCCATCTGGGATGCTGTGTCCAAGCATGCACCCAGGAATACAATTCTTTTGACTGGTGAATAGTTTTGGCTTTCTTTTCGTTGGTGTACCCCCCAGGGAGGTTAGGTTTTTTTTTTTTTTTTTACAAATGTTAGGTGCTGCAACAGCATTTACTGTCTGTCTGCCTGAATTAGACAGTCGTCCAAGTATAGGTAAATTTGAATTTTTCTCTGCCTGCAGTAGGCAATGGATGGAGCCAGGCATTTTGTGAATACTCTGGGAGCAGTGGGTAAGCCAAAGGAAAGTGCAGAGAACTGACAATGCATAGATCCCTCCCTGAAGGGTAGATATTTCCTGCACGAGTCCCTGATAGGGATGTGCAGATAGGCTTTTTTTAGGTCTAGGGCAGCTAACCTGACATCTTTGGCCAGCACAGGAAGAAGCTGCTGCAGGGTGAGCATTTTGAACTTTGGTACCACCAGGAAGGTGTTTAGAATGGAAAGATCTAGGATTGGGTGCCAAGTGCAGTCTTTTCTGGGTACCAGGAAAAGTCTGGAATAGAACCCTTGACCTATCTGTTCTAAAGGAACAGTTTGAATTGCCCTTATGGGGAGCAGGGATTGGACCTGGTTTTGTGCCTCTGCCCACTGGTTTGGAGGAAGGTCTGGGAACCCTTTTGAGGTTGGCAGTGAGTGGAAGTAAAATTTGTACCCCTGGGATACAATGTTGAGGAAACATCAGTCTCTGGTGATGGCAGTCCAGTTTTTTGCATGATGGGCAAATTTTCCTCCGAGGGGCACGAGCAGTTGGGCATAGGTGGGGGTGTGGATGTGAGAAGTCATTGTGAATTCTTTTCGTTAAGTGGGTGGCTTAGCACTCCCTGTTTTTGAAGTGGAGGCACTCCATTGCTTAGATCTCTGCATACCCTGAGACTGTAGTCTGGGGTGTCTGTTTCCCCTGGGTCTAGGTTGAGAAGGCCTTGAGGGGGCTGAAAAGGACCAATGTTTTGAGGGGCAATGCCTATTGAATCTAGGAGGCTGCACTTGCAAGAAATCTTTGCCTGTCTGCATAGATTTAGCTTTTTCTTCCATCTTTTTAAGAACCTCTTCTGCTTTGGTGCCAGATTGTCCTTGTTCAAAGGAGCGCCTAGTAATTTTGATTTGACATGGTCTAACAAGGTCTGCTCCTTAAGCCAAGCATGCCTTTTCAGTAGAGAACCAGTGACTGCTGCCTTGCAAGATGCTTCTAGGGAGTCAAAGCCACATTGCAAAGTATGCTTGTGGACTTGGCTTGTAGAATGCATAAGTTCTTATCATTCTTTATTTTCTGCACAGTCAGTAATGGTAGCTATTTTTTGCTTAAGTTCCATAATATGCTGTTGGTACTTCAGCATGTGAAACTGGCAATTCAAAGCCCTAATGAATATAGTTGCAGAGGTGTATACTTTCTTACCCCATCTGTCTAATGCTCTGGAATCCCTGTCCGAAGGGGTGGGATTCTTAGCTGTAGTTGCTTTGATACCTTTAGGCCCCTGGGAGATGACCTCTTGGTCATCAGTAGGATTTTTGAAAAGTAATTTGTGAGAGTCAGGAACTCTACTACCTGTCTGGTTTCCTAGGAGTGTGGGGGGGTTTAAAGTATCAGGAGTTAAACTGGATTCCATAAAGACATCATCCACAACATCCAGGACTAGGGGTATTGCTAAAGGCCTATGTTGTGGCAAATCTAGAATTTCTCGGAGTCTCTTTTTGGACTGAGGATAGTCTTGGCATCCCCAGTGGAAATCTAAGGTTTCACCAAAAGATAAATCCTCTACAGGAGAAGCAGACAGAATAGATTCCTCTGCATCTGAATCCTCATAAGCAGATAAAGACATGTTTTCATAATCAGATACCTCAGAGTCAGACTCTTGGTCTGTTAAAACTGCTGGGGGAGAGATCTCTTTCTCTTAGCAGGGGAAGGTTGACTTCACCTAATCAGTACAATAAGGTCTTCTGCCATTTTAAGCATTTGATGTTGTGGCATGGAAGCAGGTACTTGAGTTTGGGTCGTCGTTTTTTTAGGCGTAGCTCGTACCCTAGGCCTTAGAAACGTGGTAATTTTAGACAGAACTGAAGACGCGAAAGCAGTCGTTGGTTTGTGTTGAATATCAGTAGTGCAAAGAACTTCCTCAGAAGCTGGTGCCTGCTCAACAGCTCCAGACCCATCCAAGGTAGAGACATCCGCAGGTTCCTTAGTCGAAGAGTCTCACGGCATACCGGATTCCTAACAGGTCTCAGTAGAGGCCTGCAAATCCATTTAAGTGGGCATCAGAGGCTGTGAAAGCGCCTCACTGAGTACTAGCGAACTGGCGACTAGCTTAACGAAAGCATCGGCAGTTTTGTCTCTGTCTTTATCCTTGCTTTTTTTTTTTTTTTTTTTTTTTTTTTTTTTTTTAGAAAGATCGGTAGTCGGATGGCTTACCAAAGCAATTTCGGAATACAGAGATCAAGAACGAAAGTATTTAGCGACAATAAGGGCCCGACGACGAATAGTTTGGGAGTTGAACAAGGCAGAAAACTGACAGCGAGGGACGTCGTGGTCTGGGCCTAAACAGGTGACGCAGTAAGAATGGAAATCTCGGTGTGGTATTTGCTTTCCACAGGCAAGACAATTGTTAACTTTTTTTGACATCGGTTAGAGCAAGAAAAAAGGATCCCCAATGAGGTACTTGGCTTTAGAAGACTTTAGGATGATTCAATTTGGAAACAAACTCCGGTAGCGGCCGACTGGCACTCGTGCAAATTGCTTCTACTTCGGGTTCCTCGGCAAGAAAGACTGATGTAATGGCATGGGCTGCCTGATTTTAAACCCCTGACGACCTGACGTCAGTCCTGGAGCGACAGCAACCAACGCAGAAATACTAAGTCTCTGGTATTCAGGCCGACTGAGGGCTACCTGCAGGCAGACCAACCCAAGTGTGACTACTACAAAACAGTGAAACACGAACATCATCTAGGTTGGCTCAAAGGCACTCTGCCTTTAAGATTATCAAGATAAAAAAAAGGGTTTTGCACAAAAGCAATGAGAGGTCTTGCTGAAGTAGTAGCTCAGAGAAAGAGTGAGCTTTTCCAAAATGGAACTGATTGATCCCAATGAGGGCAGAATCTTCAGTGATGGTCCCAGCAAAAAAAATAAAGACCTTGTGGAGCAGATATGCAAAATGTTTGAGAAGCCAAGGAAGAGGAATGGAATTTTTTTATGAAACACTGGTATAGAAATCAAGTATATTCTGATGGCTGAGAAGCCAGAACTCGAGTCAAATTATCAAGAAATTTGATGCTACATGTTAGAATCTGTAACTGGATCTATAAATCTTTATAGTAAAGGGTCTAGGCAGAGAGAATTTGAAGCACCCTTAGAAGGCATGTTGGGACTCTGGCCATCATGGTAACTGCAGAAAACATGCAATTAATCTGAAATGCATGTCAGTGTAGCATGCTACATGGGATGGGACAGGCTGCCTGGGTAAGGCTGCACAAGCAAGGGTTTCCCTGGATGAGGCCAAAAAGGAGGAAAGTACAGTTGTGTACACTTACCATAAATGTAGATGTTGGAGTGTATTCATTATTGCAGTCATCACACTAGGGTTATCTGCCTGCAGGTAGCCCTCAGTCGGCCCGAATACCAGAGTCTTAGGATTTCTGCATCAGATACCATCACTTTTTCCATGACGTCAGGTTGTCAGGTATAAAACAGACAGCCAGCACCATTACATCAGTTTTTCTTGCCACAGATGTCAGGAGCCCCCCAAATAGGAAGCTAGTATATGGTGTGGAACACCACCGGTAAACAGTAAATACCCCTGCCATAAAAAATGGCCATATAGAGGATAGGTAGAAAGGATTGAGAAAAATAGGGGGCTGGAGGAAGGGAAACCAGGACTGCAACAGTGAATACACTCGAACATCTACATTTATGGTAAGTGTACACAACTGTACTATGTTCTTCGTGTTTCACTGTTGCAGTCATCACATTTGGGTTGATTCCCAAAGCTGAGGAAAGGTGGAGGCATTCAAGAGGAGTTATTGATGGCTAGCAGGCCTTGTAAGACGTAAGACTGCTGTAGCAAATCCAGCTCTGGATATAGAAAAATAGGTAAGTGGCAATGCTTGTTGAAGGTGTGTACAGAACTCCAGGTTGCAGCTTCCAGAATGTCCCTGGTAGTGACTCCCCTGAGAAATGCTGTAGAGGTGAAAGTAGCCCTGGTGGAATATGTTCTGATCCCCTGTGGGGTAGGTTTTCCATAGTGCTTGTAGCAGAAATGGATGCAGTGTGTTAACCATTTGGAAATAGTTTTCTCTGAAACGGCCTTGCCCTCTGCCCCTGTAGCAAAACTGACTTAGCAGCTGATTAGATTTTCTGAAAGGTTTAGTCCTGTCAGGATAGAACCTGAGCTGTATGTTCACGTCCAATGAGTGCAGGATCCTTTCCCCCTTTATTCTGAGGATTAGGAAAAAAGGTTGGCAAACAGATGGGACTGATTTAAAGCCACACTGGATACCACACCTTGGGCATAAGATGGGTTTAGTCCTGAGGGAAACCCTGTCCGCATGGAAGATAATGAAGGGTTCCCACAGCCATAAGGTCCTGTAACTCAGACACTCTTCTTGCTGAAGTGATGGCTAGCAGTAAGGCTGTTTTCCATGAGAGGAACTGCAACTCTACTCCAGCAGCAGGCTCAAAAGGGGGAAGTGTGAGCTTCTCTATTACAAAGTTAAGGTCCCATGCAGGAGTGGGAACTCTCCTTGGGGGTCTTAAATTGTTAGCTCCACTCAGGAACTGTTTGATTAGAAGATGAGAGAAGAGGGGTGGCTCAGTACTGTAATGAGCTGAGATGGCAGAGACATGAATCTTAATTGATGAGAAGGATAGGCCTTTGTGGAGCAGCTCTGCTAGGTAATCTAGGATTTGAGGCAAGGAGGGCACGGCTGTGTCCTTCCCTTGAGAATGGCTCCAAGAACAGTATCTATTCCACTTTTCTGAACAGGATTTCCTAGTACTGGGCCTCCTGGCCTCAAGGATAACATCCAGCACCTGTGTGCTGAGGGCTGCTGGTGATGTATTCAGGGAATAAGCCAGGCTGCCGGGTTCAGGGTTTGCAGCAGAAGATGCAAAATCTGTCCCTCCTGCTGGGACAGCAGAGATGGAGTCTGATGTAGGTGCCAGATTGGCACTGCTGTCAGACTGCATAAGAGTGGGTAACAGTGCTGGTGTGGTCAGTCTGGTGGGATTGTCCTTGGCCTGTCCTGTTTGATCTTGGAGTACTCTTGAAAGGAGGGGCAGAGCGGGGAAAGGGCATGGATTAAGAGGATTTCCCATGTGAAGGATAGGGCATCCACTTTCCAAGCTTGGCTGTGGGGAATTCTGGTGCAAAATTTGTTTAGTTGATGGTTTTGGGGGGACGCAAAGCAGTCCACCTCTGGTGTCCCCCACCTGTGCATTAGAATTTTTAATGAGTTTGGTTCCAGTTTCCACTTGTGTGGGTCCATTAGATTTCTGCTCAAGTCGTCTGCCAGTGAATTTTGTTTGCCTTGCAGGAACTGAACTTGCAGGTGCACTTGTTTGCTTAAGGCTGTGTTCCACAGAGCCATGGCTAACCTGCAGAGTTAGTAGGAGTGAGTTCCCCCCTGCTTGTTTATGTACCACATAACTGTGGTGTTTGTCTTTATCTGGAGTTGTCCTGGCAGGATAAGTTATTTGAAGGCTGTCAAGTGCATTCTGTACCGCTAACATTTATTTTTGATTGATATGCTGGTAAATTTGTCCTGGGCTCCATTTACCTTGAATGCATTTGCCTGCCATGTGAGCACCCCATGCATCTGTTGTCAGAGTTTGGATGGCGGGGGGTTGCGAGAAAGGGAGTCCCTTTTTGTGGTTGCAAGCCTCTGCCCACCAAAGGAACTCTGTCCTTAGGCAAGGAATGATAGGAATCCCTGTTTCTAGGTCCTGGGAATGTTGACACCAGAGACTTTTTAAGTACCACTGAAGTTTCCTGATATGCAGTCTTGCATATGGAATCAGTAGAATACATGGGGCCACGAACTCTAGGGCTTGCAGTATTTTCTTGCAGATGGCTGGGTTTGGGTGGCCAGTAGTTTGAAATAAGTTGTCAAACCTGCTTTTCTGGAGTGAGGAATGCCATCTGGGAAGTTATGTTAAAGCTTGCTCCCAGGAACACAATCTTTTGGCTGGGTACCAGATGTGATTTCATTTTGTTGATGGTATCCCTCAGAGAAGTTAGGAGTCGCTTTACAAACGTCAGGTGCTGGAGTAGCAATTCCCGACTGTTCGCGTGAATCAGGCAATTATCCAAGTATGGGCAAATCTGAATATTTCTCTGCCTACAGTAAGCAATGGCTGCAGCCAGGCACTTTGTGAAAACCCTGGGCGCAGTAGATAAGCCAAAGGGAAGTGCATAGAGCCTGCCCCGAAACTTAGATATTTCCTGCAAGATTCCCTTATGGGCATGTGCAGATAAGCTTCTTTCAAGTCTAGGGCGACTAGCCAGGAGTCCTTGGCTAGCATAGGAAGGAGCTGCTGGAGTGTAAGCATTTTGAATTTTGGTACCACCAGGAAGGTGTTTAGGGATGACAGATCCAAAACAGGGCACCCAGAGTTCTCCTTTCTGGGCACTAGGAACAGCCTGGAATAGAAACCTTGTCCCCTTTGCTCTTTTGAAAGGTTGAATAGCCCTGATACTGAAGAGAAAAGCACTTGCTTTTGGGGCTCTGTCCACTGGTTTGGAGGAAGGTCTGGCAATCTGCTTGGGCTTGGCAGAGTGTGGAAAGAGAATCTGTATCCCTGGGATACAATGTTTAAGACCCATCGGTCCTGGGTAATATACTCCCAGTTTTTTGCATGCAGAGCGAGTTTTCCTTCTATGGGCAGAGTGTGGAAAGAGAATCTGTATCCCTGGTATACAATGTTTAAGACCCATCGGTCCTGGGTAATATACTCCCAGTTTTTTGCATGCAGGGCGAGTTTTCCTTCTATGGGTGCAAGTACTTGGGCATGGCTGGGAAGGATTAAGGACAAGTCATTGTGAACTTTTTCCACAGGGGTGTGGCTTACCACTCCCAGTTTTTGAGGAGGGAGCACTCCATTGTTTAGATCTGTGCATACCCTGAGACTGTAGTCTTTGTGGTCTGTTGCCCCTGGGTTTGGGTTGAGAAGGTCTGGAAGAGACTGGAAAAGACCAGTTTTTTGAAGGCCAATGCCGACTAAATCCAGGTGGCTGCACCTATACGAAATCTTTAACAGTTTGCATGGCTTTAGCTTTTTCATAGGTTCATAGGTTCATAGGTTAGAACTAAGCTAACTGCCCTTGCGAGCCATTTTAAGCCTAGCCAATTATCCCCTGTGAGACTCAAACCCTGCACCTTGTGTTTGTAAGGCAAACACCTTAACCATTTAGCCACCCTCCCAACCCTTTTCCACCATCTTTTTAATAATTTCTGCTTTAGAGCCAAACAAACATTATTGGTTTAATGGAGCATCAAGTAATTTTGCCTTGACGTGGTCTTGCAAGATGTCCCTTCAGCCAAGCATGCCTTCTCAGAAAGTACAATTGTGTACCCACCATAAATGTAGATGTTAGAGTGCACTCACTGTTGCAGTCATTACACTTGGGGTTATCCTGCTGGCAGGCTACCCGCAGTCGGCCTGAATTCCAAAGTCTTGGTCCGGCGTCGGTTGCTGTCGCCTCTTCCCTGATGTCAGTGCACCAGTGGTATAAAGATGCAGCAGATGCCATTTTCTTCAGTTTTTCTTGCCCCAGATGTCAGGTGCCCCCAAAAGGGTAGGATAAAAATCCTGCTCATAAAAAAGCATGTACTAACAAACATTACCTTCATCTACAAGCAAATACACCACATACGTTGTATAGAATAGAGAAGTACAGATAAGTCCCAGCAAAGAAAGGGGGATGGAAGGATGGTAACCTGGACTGCAACAGTGAATACACTCGAACATCTACATTTATGGTAGGTACAAAATTGTACTATGTTCATCATGTTTCACTATTGCAGTCATTACACTTGGGTTGAATCCCAAAGCTGAGGTTGGGTGGCTGGGCCTAGATAGAATTAGGAGTGGCTATGAGGCCCTGCAGAACTGCAGTGGTGAAGCCTGCTCTGGATTTAGAGTAAAGAGGCAAGTGGTAGTGCTTTGTAAAAGTGTGCACTGAAGTCCAAGTTGCAGCCTCCAAAATGTCCTTGGTTGGTACTCCTCTGAGGAAGGCTGCTGAAGTGGCTGCTGCTCTGGTTGAGTGTGACCTAATGCCCTTAGGCACTGATTTTCCATGTTGTGAATAGCAGAAATGAATGCAATGGCCTATCCATTTTGAAATGGTCTGCTTTGAAATAACTTTTCCTTGCGATCCTGAAGCATATGCCACTAAGAGTTGCTCAGTCTTTCTGAAGGCTTTGGTTTTGTCCAAGTAGAAGCGTAGCTGTCTGTGTATGTCCAAAGAATGCAGAAGTCTCTCCCCCTTATTCTGTGGGTTTGGATAAAAGGTAGGCAAATGAATGGTTTGGTTAAGAGCCACACTGGACACTACCTTAGGCATAAATGTTGGGTTTGTCCTTAGAGAAACCCTGTCCGGATGGAAAATAATAAAAGGTTCCACAGCCATTAGTGCCTGTAACTCTGAGATTCTTCTTGCTGAGGTTATTGCTAGGAGCAGAGCTGTTTTCCATAAGTATTTTATCTCAGCTGTATTAGCTGGCTCAAAAGGCGGCAGTGTGAGCTTTTCCAAGACAAAATTAATGTTCCATGCAGGTGTTGGAGCTCTCCTTGGAGGTCTTATGTTTTTGGCCCCTCTGAGGTACTGCCTTAGCAGTGGATGTGAAAAAATAGGTGGATCCGTATTGTAATGAGCTGAAATGGCAGAGGTATGGATCTTAATTGATGAGAAGGATAGGCCTTTGTCCAGCATCTCAGTTAGGTATTGTAAAATCTAAGAAATATTTGGCACAAGCGCATCCATTCCTTGTGCCTGGTTCCAAGCACAGAATCTCTTCCATTTTTCTGTATAACATTTTCTGGTGCTGGGCCTCCTGGCCTCCAAAATAACATCCATAACTGCTTTAGAGAGAGGTGTGTTCTGAATGGTTAAATTATCAGCAATGCAGCCAGATTTAGGGTTCTGAGTTGGCTGTGCAGGATCTGATTGTTTTGTTGGGTCAGTAAATGAGGAATTTGAGGTAATGTCCAGGCTGGGCCTTGTGATAAGCTCTTTAGGATTGGGTACCAGTACTGGCGTGGCCAGACTGGGGCAATCAATATCATTTCTGGCTTCTCTTGTCTGACCTTTAGGAGTACCTTGGGGGGAGGAGAGGCAGTGGAGGAAAGGCATATACTGTAAGGGTTTTCCAGCTGAATGATAGGGCATCCACTTTCCATGCTTGTTTGTGATAAGTCCTCATGCAGAATCTCTGTAGTTAGCAGTTGTGCGGGGAGGCAAACAGATCTATGTCTGGGCATCCCCATTTCCTTGTTATCATGATGAAGATTTGTGGATCTAGTTTCCACTCGTGAGGATCCTTGAGATTTCTGCTTAGTTAGCCTGCCAGAGTATTTGTCTTTCCTAGCAGGAATTGTGCTTGCAGGTGTACTTGATAAATCAATGCTGTGTTCCACAAAGTCATAGCTCATCTGCAGAGGGGGTAGGAATGTGCGCCTCCCTGCTTATGTACCACATGACTATAGTACTGTCCGTCTTTACCAGTAGTTGTCCTGGATGAAGTAGATCCTTGAAGGCGGTCAGGGCATTCTGAACAGCTAGCATCTCTTTTTGGTTGATATGAAAATGCATTTGGCTTGCTGGCCATGCTCCCTGAATACATTTTCCTGCTATGTGGGCCCCCCCACGCATAATCTGATGCATCTGTTAGTGTCTGCCTGGACGTGGGTAGAGTGAATGGCTGTCCCTTGTTGTGGTGACAGGCCTGTGCCCACCATCGAAACTCCTGTTGCAGGCAGGGAATGAGGGTAATTTATGTTTCCAGGCTGTGGCAATGTTGAGTCCAAACACTTTTTAGATACCATTGTAGTTTCCTCATATGCAGTCTTGCATATGGAATTAGTAGAATGCAGGAAGCCATAAAGCTCAAAGCCTGCAGAATTTTTCTTGCAGATAACTGGGTCTTTGTTGCCAACATTTCGAAGTAAGAAGTCCGTTGCCTTTGTTTGTCTGGCGTGAGATAAGCCATCTGGGAAGTTGTATTTAAGCTTGCACCCAGGAATATTATCTCTTGTGAGGGTACTAGTTTTGATTTCTCTCCGTTTACTGTGTACCCTAGGCAAATTAGTAATCTTTTTACAAACGCCAGATGCTTTAGTAGAATGTCTTTGGTCTCTGCTTGAATAAGGCAGTCATCCAAGTAGGGATATATTTGTATTCCTCTTTGTCTGCAAAATGCAATTACTGGTGCCAGGCATTCTGTGAAGACCCTGGGCGCAGTAGACAAGCCAAAGGGCAGTGCAGAGAATTGGTAGTGCATTGAGCCAGCTATGAAGCTGAGATATCTTTTACAAGACTGTCTTACTGGGACATGCAGGTATGCCTCTTTGAGGTCTAAAGTTACAAGCCAAGCCTTCTTTCCCAGCATGGCAGAAGCTGTTGCAGAGTCAACATTTTGAATTTTGGTACGTCCAAATAAGTATTTAGAATAGACAGGTCCAGAATTGGTCTCCATGCTTTGTCCTTTCTTGGTACTAAGAAAAGTCGAGTAAAATCCTTGGCCCTGCTCCTGTTGTGGCACAGGCTGAATGGCCTTCATGTTCATGAGAGATGTTGTTTTTGTGCCTCTGCCCATTGATTGTGTGGCAGGTCTGGCATACCTTTTGCCTTTGGAAGGGTGTGAAATTGGAACCTGTAGCCCTGAGAGACTATGTTTAGGACCCATTTGTCCTGTGTGATCGTGTGCCAATTTTGTGAAAAAAGTGCTAGCTTTCCCCCTAAGGGTGCTGCCAAGAGAGAAATGCTTGGCACTGTCAGAGGAAAGTCATTGGGACGGTTTCCTATATGGCTGTGATTTGTGTTCTCCGCTTTTGGAGGTAGAAGCACCCCATTGTTTGGGCCTGTATGAGCCCTAGGGCTGTTGCCTGCCTCTAGGGCGTCTGTATCTGCCTCTTTGTGGCCTGTCTGACACGGGAAAGGACCAATTCTTAGAAGGCCAGTTCCTGCTAAATCTGAGTGGCTGTACCTGTAAGAAATCCTTCACTGTCTGCACAGATTTAGCTTTATCCTCCATTTTCTTCAACATCTCTTCTGCCTTAACACCAAAGTATCATGCTGTAATGGAGCATCCAATAATTTTGCTTTAACATGATCCGGCAGAGTCTGTTCCTTTAACCAAGCATGCCTTCTAATAACCACATTGCAAAGTATGCTTTCCCAACTTGTTCAGCTGCATGCAATAAATCCTGCAAATCTTTGTTCTCAGAACATTCAGAATTTGTCAACATTTTCTGTTTTAACAAAGATATTAAGTATTGCTGATATTTGAGCATATGAAACTGACAATTTAAAGCCATTACAGCCAAGGTAGCAGAAGTGTAGACTTTTTTCCCCCATCTGTCCAGTTTCCTAGAATCTCTATCTGAGGGGACAGGGTTTTTAGCAGTAGCAGCCTTGACTCCTTTGGGACCGTGAGAGAGAGTTTCTCGGTCAGCAGCAGGGTTATAAAGAAATTTATATGAATCTGGAACCCTGTAGTATCTATCTGGCTTAACAGGTGCAGGAGGTAAAGAATCAGGAGACAGGCCGGACTCTGAAAATACATCTACAATGTCTAGAACAGGTGGAATTGCAAGAGGTCTGTGCTGAGGTAGTAGACAAAAGTCTCTAAGCCTTTTCTTAGAATCTGAATAAACTTGGCTCTCCCAGTGGAAATGCTCCCTCATGGTATGCAGGGTTTCCCCAAATGAGTAATCCTCAGGAGGAGAAGCTGAAGTAATAGATTCTTCAGCATCAGAATCCTCATAGGGAGGAATAGAATATCCCTGTTCTGAAGAGGAATCAGAGGAAATGGAAACCTGATCAGAGGATTCATATTCAGTATCTTGCCTAGGCCTCTTATCAGGAGGGGAATGGGAACCCCTGATCAAAGTAATTAGGTCTTCGGCCATTTTGAGCATCTGTTTCTTAGGCATAGAAGTCTGTCCTGGAGAATCCTGTACTTGTTTCCTTGTCTTTAAAACTGTTTTAGACTTTGTCGTGGATGTTGAAGTAGGCTTGAAAT
The DNA here is from genome assembly GCF_019279795.1 of Protopterus annectens. Classification (NCBI taxonomy): domain Eukaryota; kingdom Metazoa; phylum Chordata; order Ceratodontiformes; family Protopteridae; genus Protopterus; species Protopterus annectens. The sequence goes on along the minus strand of NC_056733.1, from coordinate 1,901,167,458 downwards.
AAAGTTGTGTAGGTCTGAAAACACCCTCAGAAGCAGATGCCTGCTCAGCGGCTCTGGACCCATCTGAGGGATTAGTTTCCGAAGGGCAAATACCTTGAGTATCCAGAGGCCTAGTTGTCTCCACGTGGGAGTCGGAGGTGGTCTGTGGCTCTGAGGTAGTGGGAGTCGGGGGCTGTGAAAGCAACTCACTGAGCACCGGCGACTGGCATGGAAGAGGCTTTGTCGTCGGTTTTGGACCTCGGATGCCTGTTTCTCCTTGCGCTTTTTATGAATTCCGGTCATCGGTTGTTCCGACGGCATTATATAGTTAAACCTTCGGCCAAAGTAATGAAAAGCAAAATCGTACTGATGCTTAATAGTGTGTTGGTTAAAACTAGCACAAAACCTACAACTAGCAACATCATGGTCAGGGCCTAGGCAAGGAATGCAGTAAGAATGAAAATCCTTATGAGGTATTTGCTTCCCACAAGAAATATAATTATTAACTTTTTCTGACATCGGTCTAGAGCAAGAAGAAATTCAATTTCAAAAATCTCAGGAGTCAGCCGACCGGCACTTGCGAACTGCTTTTGCTTCGGGTACCGCGCGGCAAGAAAGACTGAAGAAAATGGTGTCGGCTGCATCTTTTATACCCCTGGCGCACTGACGTCAGGAAAGAGGTGACAGCAACCAACACTGGACCAAGACTTTGGAATTCAGGCAGACTGTGGGTAGCCTGCCAGCAGGATAACCCCAAGTGTAATGACTGCAACAGTGAAACACGAACATCAGACCCAGTGACAGCAGCCCTGCAAGATGCTTCTAAGGCATCAAAACCACAATGCAAAGTATGTTTACCAACTTGGCTTGCAGAATGCATTAAGTCTAAGTCCTTATTTTCTGCACAATCAGGAATCAACAACATTTACTGTTTAATTAGATCAATAATATGCTGCTGGTACTTCAACATGTGAAACTGGCAATTTAAAGCCCTGATGGCAAGAGTTGCAGATGTATATACCTTCTTACCCCATCTGTCTAAAGCTCTGGAATCTGTCTGAAGAAGTAAGGTTTTTGGCTGTAGTAGCCTTAATACCTTTAGGCCCATGGATCCGTAGTGGGGTTCTTAAAGAGAAATTTGTGAGAATCAGGCACTCTGTAGTACCTTTTCAGGTTTTCTACGGGCCGGTGATAGTGTCTGGAGTAAGACAGGATTCCATGAAGACATCTCTAGCTAGAGGCCTGTGTTGACGCAATTCTCAAACTTCTCAGTGTCTCTCTTTGGACGGAGGATAATCCTGACATTCCCAACGGAAATGCTCTCAAAGTATGCAAGGATTCACAAAAAGAAAAATCCTCTGGAGGGGAGGCATAGGGAATGGATTCCTCTGAATATGAATCCTCAAAGGTAGATAAGGGTATGCTCAGGTAATCAGGAAGGATCAGAGTCATCGGACTCCTGGTCTGTAGAATCAGAAAGAAATTCAATTCTTTGTCTCTTAGCGGGGGAGGGCTGGCTTCCCCTAATTAGGGTGATAAGGACTTCAGCCATTCTAAGCATTTGTTTTTAAGGCAGGGAAGCTTGAGCATGCAGTTAGGTAGTCGGTTTTCTAGGCGTAGTGCGTACTCTGGGCATGAGAAACTCGGTAGTTTTAGCTAAAAACGAAGTTGTCAGTTTAATGCGAATATCGGTAGGTCGGAATACACCCTCAGAAGCCGGTGGCTGCACAGCGGCTCCGGACTCATCCAAGGTAGAGACATCCAAAGGCTCCATAGTCGAAGAAGCATCTTGCGGCATACTGGACTCCGAATGGGTCTCAGCAGAGGCCTACGAATCTGTAGAAGCAGGCATCAGGGGCTGCAAAAGTGCCTCAGAGTACCGGCTGACTGGCGACTAGCTTAACGGAAGAGTCAAGCAGTTTTTGACCTATGCGGTCTGCCTCTGTCTATCTTTAAGCTTTTTCAGAAAATATGTAGTTAGATGGCTTATCAAAGCCATTTCGGAACGCGGAGAACGAGAGCGAAAGAATTTAGCGACAAAAAATAGCCTGATGACGAATGGTTTGGGCATTTAATAAGGCACAAAACCGACCTGGACTGAATGAACATATATCCAAACTTATTTTAGAAAATAGGAATAGATAGGCATACTAGAAATTAGTATATTAACACACATTATCATTTATATATACATACACACACATTATTTTAGACACGATATGTATATATATATATATATATATATATATATATATATATATATATATATATATATATATATATATATACATATATATATATACACACACACACACACACACACATACATACACACACATTAAAGGTATAGGATTTACCTTCAGTTGGTTGACTAACACAAACATGTACATCTTGAAGGTAAACCGGTCTATGTTGAACCAAAACGTTGATCATACACATGCACCGAAGAAACTCAGCGCATGCAACTTTATAAAAAAAATATATATATATATATATATATATATATATATATATATATACACAGTTTTAAACAGGGGGACAAAGCCTCCCTGCACCCCCCACTAATATATACACTAACTTACAGATCTCACAATCCACAGGGAAGGAGAATATTCCCATTATCCAGGGATTACTGAACTTGCACACTTATCTGTATAATCAACCAAATGTGGTTGATTAAACAGATGTCGACCAAACCAGCAAAACCTATTTATATGCACGAGTGTGTGTGTGTAAATTTATGAAAATACACATCAGTGTGACAATTCATTTAAACATTTTAATCTACATTACAAGTGGCAGAAAACACAATTGTCAGAAAATATTTGATCTAAAGACATTTAAACAGAAGAGAATTACTGGCAGACCCAATAAGGAAAAGTACAGTTGTGTACACTTACCATAAAGGTAGATGTTGAGTGTATTCACTGTTGCAGTCATCACACTAGGGTTATCGGCCTGCAGGTAGCCCTCAGTTGGCCCAAATACCAGAGACTTAATATTTCTGCATCAGCTGCTGTCGCTCCAGGTCTGACGTCAGGTCTTCAGGGGTATAAAAACAGGCAGCCAACACCATTACATCAGTTTTTCTTGCCCCAAATGTCAGGAGCCCCCCAATAGGGAGCTAAGCTATGGTGGAAAAATCTCCACCACTAAAAAGTAAATACCCATACCAATACCCCTGCAAGGGGCGAGTATTATACACAGAGAGGAGAGAGACAGACAGAAGGGGGCTGGAGGGAGGGAAACCAGGACTGCAACAGTGAATACACTAGAACATCTACATTTATGGCAAGTGTACACAACTGTACTATGTTCTTCGTGTTTCACTGTTGCAGTTATCACACCTGGGTTGATTCCCAAAGCTGTAGGAAGGGTGGAGGCAGTCAAGAAGTGTTTGGGCTGGCTAGTATGCCCTGCAGGCCTGCAGTTGCAAAACCCACCCTGGATTTGGAAAACAGAATGTCCCTGTATTGACTCCCCTGAGGAAGGATGTAGAGGTAGAAGTTGCCCTGGTGGAATGTGTTCTGACCCCCTAAGAGGTTGGTTGCCCATAGTGCTTGTAGCAGAAATGGATACAGTGTGCTATCCATTTGGAAACTGTCCATTTTGAAATGGCCTTGCCCTCTGCCCCTGGTGCAAAACAGAGTAGTAACTGGTCAGATTTCCTGAAGGGGTTAGTCCTATCCAGGGAGGATGTGAACTGTCTGTGCACATCCAAGGAGTGCAGGATCCTTTCCTCTACTTTGAGGATTAAGGAAGAAGGCTGGCAAATGGATAGATTGGTTGAGAGCCATGTTGGACAACACTTTGGGCATAAAGGAAGGATTAGCCCTGAGGGAGACCATGTCAACATGAAAAATAATGAAGGGTTCCACTGCCATAAATGCTTGTAGCTCAGACACTTCTTCGTGAAGTGATGGCCAGGAGCAATGCTGTTTTCGAAGAGAGGAATTTTAAGTCTGCTGATGCTGCAGGCTCAAAACGGGGCAGTCTGAGCTTTTTTTCCAGTACAAAGTTAAGGTCCCAAGCAGGAGTGGGTGCCCTCCTTGGTGGCCTTAAGTTGCCCCCCCTCAGGAACTGTTTGACAAGAGGTGAGAGAAAAGGGGTGGCTCAGAGTTGTAATGAGCCGAGATGGCAGAGGCATGGATCTTAATGGAGGAAAAGGATAGGCATCTGTGGAGTAGATCTGCTAAGTAATCCAGGATTGGAGGTAGGGAGGACAGAGTTGTATCCTCTCCTATTGACTGAAATCCAGGAGCAATACCTTTTCCACTTATTAACATAGGATTTCCTTACTGGGTCTTCTGGCTTCACGAATGATGTCCAGCACCTGCTTGCTTAGGCTGGTTACTGAGGGAGAATTCAAGGAGTAAGCCAGCCTGTATGACTTAGGGTTTGCAATTGCAGATGCAAGATCTGTTCCCCCCTGCTGCCAGAGCAGGGTTGGACTCTGAGGTAGGTGCCAGGGTGGCACCGGTGATGAGCTGCACAAGAGTGGGTACCAGTGCTGGCGTGGCCAGTCCGGAGCAATCAGAATTGTCCTTGGTCTGTCCTGTCTTATCTTGTGCAATATTCTTGAGAGAAGGGGCATTGGGGGAAAGGCTTAGATTGAGAGATTTACCCACTGGAAGGATAGGGCATCCACTTCCCAGGCCCTGCTGCGAGGTGTCTTGGTGCAGAATTTGCTGAGCTGGTCATTGCAGGAGGTGGCAAAGAGATCCACCTCTGGGGTCCCCCATTTCTGAATCCGAAGGCTGAAGGTGCTGGGCTCTAATTGCCACTCATGTGGGTCTAGGAGATTTCTGCTTAAGTTGTCGGCCAGTGAGTTTTATTTGCCTGGCAGGAATTGAGCTTGCAGATGGACCTGCATGTCCAAGGCCGTGTTCCACAGGGCCATGGCTATCATGCAGAGTGGGTTCCCCCCTTGTTGATGTACCACATAACTGTGGTGTTGTCTTATTAGCAGGTGTCCTGGTAAGAGTAGTGATCTGAAAGCGGTTAAGAGCGTGCTGCACTGCTAGCATCTCTTTTTGGTTGATGTGCAGATGACTTTGACATGGGCTCCAGTGGCCCTGAATGCACTTGCTGTCCATGTGTGCGCCCCAGGCACAGTCTGATATGTCTGTGGTTAGGGTCTGAGTGCTGTGGGGTTGAGTTAAGGGCACTCTCTTGTTGTGGTTGCAAGCAGATGCCCACCAAACAAACTGTCCTTAGACATGGTATGATAGGAATGACTGTTTCCAGGTCCTGAGAATGCTGGCACCAAGTACCACTGACGTTTCCTCATATGCAGTCTGGCATAAAGAATTAGTAGGATGCATGAGGCCATGAACCCCAGGGCCTGCAAGATTTTCCTTGCTCTTGTAATTCTTTATTTTCTGCACAGTCTGTAAAAGTAGCTATTTTTTGCTTAATAAGTTCCATAATATTTTGTTACTTCAGTGTGTGAAACTGGCAATTCATAGTCCTCATGGCAAGAGTTGCAGAGGTGTACACTTTCTTACCAGTCTGTCTAAAGCTCTGGAATCCCTGTCCGAAAGGGTGGGATTCTTTGGCTGTAGTTGCTTTGATACCTTTAGGCCCCTGGGAGATGACCTCTGGGTCAGCAGTAGGATTTTTGAAAAGGAATTTGAGAGTCAAGAACTCTGTAGTACCGGTCTGGTTTCCTAGGAGCAGGGGGTAAAGTATCCAGAGTTAAACTGGATTCCATAAAGACATCATCCAGCACTGGAGGTATAGCTTAAAGGCCTATGTTGTGGCAAATCTGAAATTCTGAGTCACTTTTTGGACTGAGGATAGTCTTGGCATTCCCAGGGGAAATGCTCTCAAAGTATGTAGGGTTTCACCAAAAAAAAAATCCTCTGTAGGAGAAGCAGAGGGAATGGATTCCTCTGCATCTGAATCCTCATAAGCAGATAAGGGCATGTCTTCATAATTAGATCTGTTAGAGCAAGCATGACTGTCTGTTGAAGCTGCTGGGGAGAGGTCTCTCTCTTAGCAGGGGAAGGCTGACTTCCCCTAATCAACACAAGGTCTTCTGCCATTTTATGCATTTGATGTTGTGGCAAGGGAGCAGGTGCACAAGTTTTTGTCGTTTTTTTTTTTTAGGCATAGCGCGTACTCTTGACCTTAGAAACTCGGCAGTTTTGGACAGAACTTAAGACGCAAAGTCGTCGTCAGTTTGTGTCGAATACCGGTAGTGCGAATACCTTCCTCAGAAGCCAGTGCCTGCTCAGCGGCTACAGACCCATCCAAGGTAGAGACATCCACAGGTACAATAGTCCAAGTCTCGCGGCATACCGGACTCCGAACTGGTCTTGGTAGAGGCCTGCGAATTCACTGAAGCAGGCATCAGGGGCTGTGAAAGGACCTCACTGAGTACCAGCGAACTTGCAACTAGCTTAACGGAAGCGTCGTCGGCAGCTTTGGACCTGTGCGGTCTCTGTTTAACCTTACGTTTTTTCTGAACTAGGTAGTCAGATGGTTTACCAAAGCCATTTCGGAATACGGAGATAGAGAATGAAAGTATTTAGCAGCAATAAGGGCCAGACGATTAATAGTTCTGGTGTTGAAAAGGCACAAAACCGATAGCCAGGTACGTCGTGGTTTGGGCCTAAACAGGTGACGCACTAAGAATGGAAATCTCAGTGCGGTATTTGCTTTCCACAGGCAAGACAATTGTTAACTTTTTCTGACATCTGTTAGAGCAAGAAAAAAGGATCCCCAACGGGGTACTTAGCTTTAGAAGACTTCAGGATAATTCAATTCGGAAACAAAAACTCAGGTAATGGCCGACCAGCACTAGTGCTAACTGCTTCAGGCTCCTTGGCAAGAAAGACTGATGTAATGGCGTCGGCTGCCTGTTTTTATATCCCTGACGACCTGATGCGACAGCAACAGACGCAGAAATACTAAGTCTCTGGTATTCCGGCTGACTGAGGGCTACCTGCAGGCAGATAACCCTAGTGTGATGACTGTAAAAGTGAAGCACGAAGAACATCATGCTGTGTGGAACAGTGTCCACCTCTGAAATGCTTTAAGCAGTACAACTTAAAAGACGCATTGGTCCAGCACATAACAGTTATCAGCATTTTCTCAATGTAAATTACTGCTTGTACAATGTCTAAGTGTATACCATCAGCGATTCCCTGGTTTTTGAGATTTCTCCTGACCTAGAATTGCTGTCAGCATAGAGTTGGTATACACAATTTTGGGGAATACGGGGGGGGGGGGGGTCCACTGAAAGGGATGCAGGGGGGCTTCCCCACAAAAAAAAACACCTGAAATTTACATTTTTACAACTTCACAAACAACAATTCTCATTACTGACTATCGTGTTCTTGCTATTCTTTTCATACATGTTTAGACCACGTATTTTCACAAATGTGGCGTTGTGCTGACAATAGGCTGTAGTTTATTTTAACCGTGTCAGACAAATGGGTATTCTACTAAATTACCCACCCCCACAATATACACATATATATATATATATATATATATACACATACATACACACACACACACACACACATATATATATATATATATATATATATATATATATATATATATATATACACACACATGCACATGTATATTATATTATATATATATATATATATATATATATATATATATATAAATAAAATACATTTTTTTTTACACACACACAGATATATATATATATAGTTTTTCTTTCGGCTTTTCCCGTTTAGGGGTTGCCACAGCAGAACTCCGGTCCGCTAATGATTGGCAGTCGATTTTTATGGTGCCAAGGTGCCAGCCTGACACCCAACCTTCAACGAAGGCATGCCCATTCACGCATGTCTTTCGAACGCCACTCTATAGATTATATATATATATATATATATATATATATATATATATATATATATATATATATAAATAAACACATACACACACGTATGTTTGTTGTCAGGTACAGAGAACAGAGTTTAAGGGAATAATCGAGGAGTAGAATTAGAGGGGGAATAAAAGCAACAATACAGGGAGAGTAGATGAATTAGGGGGTGGCAGGGCGAGTGAAGCCAGCAGGAAAACACTCACATTAATGAGAAACCATCACTTTGCATATGAGCAAAGTGAATCTTCTGGCAAAAGCCAACAAGGAGTTGCAGAATCAAGTAGGTTAAGTAATCTAATACAGCTAAATAAAAGCATTGCTTACATTTAGTTGGTTAGCAACTTCACTACTTTGCAAAGGCTGCAATACAAGGGTTGTACTTCAGTCAAGAGCAAGTAAAAGGCAAACAATGTGTTTGCTTCACTTTTCCTAATCAGAAAATAACTACAGCCACAGGTCTGCATTAAATGCTAGATGAGTTTGCCATGTTTGGTATTTCTGTAAATTTTACTGTCAAGTTATTTTTTGGAGAGTAAAAAAGATGAAGCCAAAACCTTTATTAAAATTTAAGGCAGGCTTTTTATTTTGCTTGCAATGGGAAGAATGTTAAACACAAAATTGTTCCTAAATGGTTGAGAAGTCTAATAGGCTAATCAACTCACTGACATTTGGACATCCAGCACTAATTACAGACATGTTTACAGGATACATCTGATGCATAGCTTTTAGAATTTTTACTTATACTCATATTTACATGAGAAGTACACACTAGAGTTTTATAGGACATATTGTTTTATCAAGTGTCATTGTTGTTTAATAACCTTTTAAAATTTCTGACTGTTTAACTTTGTCCACTTAGAATTTCTATTTGTTTGATTTTGCTTTTTGCTATAAGTTGCAGTATCTACTAGTGCACTGTCTCTTTTTTAATTGAATGATTTTATACACATGCTTGCAATTAGAATAATTAGATTAATTAATTGAATGATTATTTTAGGATTGCCTATATATACATTTGAATTTTGAACAGTTAGTTGTAAGGATCTGAAGAAGCGCGTCTAAGCACACGTGAAAGCGCTTGTCTGTTTATATTAAATACTTCTTCCATTTATTGTGGTGGTCAGCTTCCAATTTGTTTCTACATATTTGCTCTATTGGTTTTTGGAGCAGACCTTTGGGCTACAGCGACGGTGTGTTCTTGGATTTACCTTCATTTGTTTCGAGTCGCCTAGCCACACGATGGATAACCCTTCGATAGAACTTGATTTTGCACCAGAGAAAACGGACCAGAGGAGGAGGTGGGAAACTGTTATGGATGTACGTGATAATCCCTTCCTTGCGATGGAACTTTTTGTTACTGGTCCTAATGTTGAAGCTACTAATAGTGACAATTTGCATGAATTCAACGTGAGTATAAAGGAGCTAGAGAATATGTTGTACAAGCTTCAAAGACTTACTTGGCAAAGGAGACACTTAGAAGCATGCTTGCACTTTAAAATAGTGCCGAGAGGGATGAGAGTCCTTTGCATGCCCACCTATGGCAATAGCCATCCGGACTTACTCAAGAGGTGGCAACAGTTGAATTTAGAACTTAGCTATAATTATATCAAACTACTGCTGGACTATTTTTCTCCTATAGAGAAGGAATTGAGTACTAAAGCTGAAGTGTTGTACAATACTATACATGAGAAATTTAAAGGGGCCATGTACATGCAATGTATAGAGTCCCTACTCAATCAAACGAGCTCCTATGGGGAGCGTTTACAACAGACTAAAATGCGTAAACTTCAACGAGACTACTTTGATTTCATGAACAGTCAAGTCTTTTTATGGCCAAGGAGTAGAAATGTCAGGGAGACTGGGCTTGCGATCAATATTGACACTGATGTTTTTAATACCGAAGCATCTGCTTCTACTACTAGTCAAAGGGACACTACTGCTTTAAATGACGTGCCTATAACACAAGGGGTGATGATGTCATCAGCGAGAGCCTCTACTACCCCTACAATGGATACTGACTGCACGCCACCGCCGAACCAGCTAGCTCTACCACGCTCTATTACGAATAACACGGACGCTAAACCGAAGATAGCACAGACCCATATCGAACGTTTTTTACCCCTTCCAGTACAGAGTCAACACGGAACGAGAGGGAGGTCCGACAGCAGAGACAGATTCAAGAGGAAGCTATCGGGAGAACAACAGGGTCGGAGAGGTCGATGGAGGAATGGAGCAACTTAACAGTTAATTTATCCAGGTACATTTTGACACCCTTGGACTATGAGCTTTTGAACAAAGGTTTGAACTACATACCAGCTCAAGTTAGCAATTTATCTGAAGTTTTAAAGGATTTGAGACTTTTTTTACGGAATGTATCTTTGAAACTGTTATTCAACAACAAAAAGATTTCAAATGATGTTCCTGATCAAACTAGTGATGTATGTTTTAGAAAAAAAGAGCACTTTTACACCTACTTTAACTCCTGTAGCTGAATGTTTTTTGAAAATCTGTGAAGATGATTTATACAAATATTTTTATGATTTTAAACATAGTGCCTTGTTCTTCAATACACACACTACTGAATGGGATAGGATTTATTCTCTGAAACGCAATAATGATTTGGTGATTAAGTCAGCGGACAAGGGAGGGGCAATAGTTTTGTTAGATACCAATGTATATACAGATGCTATGCTTACGCTTCTGAACGAGACCTCCACCTACAAACCTATTAACCACTTAGAACTCACTAAAATTACTTATAAAGTACACCAAGAACTTTATGAATACTTAATGTGTAGGCAGATAGATTATGATTTGTATCAATACTTTTTCATTGAAAAACCTCGGACACCATACATAAAAGGTCTACCGAAAATACACAAGAGCCTGTACCCACCCCCAATGAGACCTATAGTAGTGGGACAAGGCTGGGTCACTGAAACACTGTCAGTCTTTTTAGAGAAGAAATTCAGACCCTTGGTTAGTGAGACTACATCCATTTTGAAGGATACCTATGAGTTGCTTGAGTGTATAAGCAAATACTCCCATGCAAATATGGATGAACTGATGTTTGTGACTTTGGACGTAAAAAACTTGTTCACTGCCATACCCAACGATTTTGGCTTAGAAGCTCTGAGGAACATCATAAACCAGAGCCAGAAGTTCAACACTAATGAAGAAGGGCTGCTATGTGATATCATGGAACTAGTTTTGACTAACAATGTTTTTAAATTCAGGGACCAGTTGTATTTGCGGCAGTGGGGGGTAGCCATGGGCACCCCCTGCGCCAATACTTACGCGAATTTAGTGATGTTGTATTGGGAGCAGAGGTTCTTATTTAAACATGACAGCTTTAAGAAGGTGAGCCTTTACAAACGGTTTGTGGATGACGTTCTTTTATTTTGGCATGGAAGTAGACTTGAGCTTCTCACCTTCATAGAACAGTTAGAATCTACTACTGATTTTCTGAGTTTTCCAAGTCATGATACACATAGTATAGATTTTTTAGATGTGAAGCTATATAAGAATACAGATCACAAGATTGAGACAACTATTTATAGAAGGGGATGCTGGAGGAACACCTTACTTCAGGTTAATAGTATGCATCCTAGATACGTATTTGACAGCATATTGAAGAGCCAATTTATTAGAATCAAGAGGCTATGTCACAATAGTGCTGAACGTATTGAACAGAGTAATTTTTTAGAACAGTGTTTTTTGAACAGAGGCTATGATGAAGAGAAGGTCAAGAACCAGATCATATTTAATGAACAGACAACTTCTAATGGAAATCATAGCAGAATATCTGGACATCATGGCAAGAAGTCTTTTGACAATTCAAGAGTCAGAATTAATCTCAGATATACTAATGACATTCATCATATTAAAGACATAATTCTTAGTAATTGGCACATCCTTTTGACTGATCAACGGTTAGCAGCACTAGTGGGCCCCATACCATCTTATACATTTCGTAATAGCAAGAACCTTAGTAGGCTTTTATGTATAGAGTCGAACACGGTCAGCAAGGACATAAGCATTAATAAGAACATGAGGAAAGGAACCTTCTCTTGCAATAAGTGCAGTATGTGCACTTTGATCACCACAGTTCAAGAATTTGAGCATCCAATTTTGAACTATAGGTTTGAACCTCATCAAACTGCCACATGTGAAAGTACGAATCTTATTTACTTGGCTACCTGCCAGAGATGCACAGCGTTCTATGTAGGAATGACTACTAGAACCTTGAGAGAGAGGGTGCTGGAACATACTTTAGACATTAAAAAGGTTGATACTAAGAATGCTCTAGCCAAACATCTCCAAAAACAACACATTTATTTGTATTTAGAGTTTTACAAATAGTTCTACCTAATTCCAGAGATGGAGATAATTTTAATGATTTAGAATTAGTAGAACTCTCTTGGATTTTTAAACTCAAAGCTCACTATGAACCAGGGCTAAATCAATATGTCAGCATTAGGGCTCCTCTGAAAGGACGCAGTGCCAAGTGACTCTTCAATAACATTTGATGTTGAATGTTGAGTATATAGGTACATCGTCTATGTTTTTCATTGTAGGAAATGTTCATATGTAGATTTTGGCAAGCATTTTACATATTGTTTTTATACATATCCTAGACACATACATAGTGTTCAGGTCAGACAGGCTCATTTGTCTCATATGTTTAGCCAAGACATTTTAGTCAGATATATTTTGATCTATTCCCTTGATATGTATTCATAGGTTAGAAATATACATGTTTATGTTTTCACTAATATATGTTTTTAATGACGTATACTTATTATGCCATTTTCAACCGTTCCAATACTACAAGCATACAGAGTTTGACTTCGCCTATGAGGTTTGATCCTGTACATGAGATTAAGTCATCTTGGTTTAGTTGCTTTGAAGAAATTATGCACAGATATTCATAGTGTTTATTTGACATTACTGCTTAACAACAAGCGAGTTATATAGATCTATTTTTATCAATATTTATTTGCCTACATATTTATTCATCCACAGTTGTATTTTTATACATATTTATATTTATCTACATAATAGTTTATATAAATGAACATATTTATATTTACATATTTATATATATTTTTACATTGACTTATATTTATATACAGACTCACCTATATATTTATATTTATACTTATACTTTATGCCTTCATTACTATTGATGGTTTATTTAATAAGTGTTAGATTTCATCAAATGTAATAACATCCTACCCATGTTCTAGAGGACCAGATATAATATCTATTTCATTCAATATTATTACTTTTGCACATACATAACATGTTTACAGGATACATCTGATGCATAGCTTTTAGAATTTTTACTTATACTCATATTTACATGAGAAGTACACACTAGAGTTTTATAGGACATATTGTTTTATCAAGTGTCATTGTTGTTTAATAACCTTTTAAAATTTCTGACTGTTTAACTTTGTCCACTTAGAATTTCTATTTGTTTGATTTTGCTTTTTGCTATAAGTTGCAGTATCTACTAGTGCACTGTCTCTTTTTTAATTGAATGATTTTATACACATGCTTGCAATTAGAATAATTAGATTAATTAATTGAATGATTATTTTAGGATTGCCTATATATACATTTGAATTTTGAACAGTTAGTTGTAAGGATCTGAAGAAGCGTGTCTAAGCACACGTGAAAGCGCTTGTCTGTTTATATTAAATAATACTTCCATTTATTGTGGTGGTCAGCTTCCAATTTGTTTCTACACTAATTACAGACATCATTCATCCAAGTTCGTTTGCTGATTTCAAACTGACAGCACGTATACACTCAGAACTACAAGTCACAGTAGTGAAATGTGAAACCACAGGTCCCAAACAACAAAAAGGTGGACTGATTTAAGAGTCATTTTTGATACTTACTGTTAACAGTAAAGCAGTTTTTAGGGGGACTGTTTCCTATATAGCTGGATGTGGGTGAGTAAGGTGCTTCAATCTTGAAGCAGAGGAAGTACTCCAATGTTTAATGTAACAGTATAAGCAGTCTTAACATTTGGACTTTCAAGTCTACATTTCAGAGGATGAAGATTAGAGTCCTCAGAATTCCTAAGGGGGCACATTCTCAGTAAATGTCACGTAAGCAACAAAAAAGTTCTATTCTTACCATAATGTTAATCTGTGTTGTTGATCTTCATTCATTCATTACTGATTGGTGTTGGTTCCATCCTCAGAACCAAAATGGCCATAACAACAAGCTTGTGCCAGCCAAAAAACTCCTTAACTAAGTTTTTACCCACAGTGCCCCTTCTCCATATTACCTCAGATGGAGTTTGCCCATTACGAAAGGAAAGATTAGAGAGAGAAAAGTGGAGGTTTTTCTGAGCAACTTCCTTATCATAGGATAGGACCATGGCCGAACCTTCAAGAGTCTTTCAGAGGGGGATGGTGGGTGGGTTGTAATGAATGAATGAATGATAAACAACACAAATGGAACGTTACGTTAAGAACATAACTTTATCTGATGTTGCTAATCTTCATTCATTCCTTACTGATGGGACAGAGTTCCTAGCTACCTTGTTTCCTGGGAGGCCCTATGGAAGAATATTCCTGAGTACCATTGAACCAAAGAAGGCTCTCCCCATGGAGACCATATCCAATTTGTAATGCATGATAAAGGTATGAAGAGAACCCCATGTTGCTGCTGCACAAATGTCATCCATGGAAGCTCTTGCATAGAAAACAACAGATGTTACAACTGATCTTGTGGAATGTGCTTTGATCTTAAAGTATAGAAAAGTACAGTTTTGTACCTACCATAAATGTAGATGTCCGATAGACATGCAACTGCAGTCATAACATGTGGGTTGTCCTGCCTCAGGCAGCCCTCGGTCGGCCGGATTCCAAAGTCTGGGTCTGACGTCGGCTGATGTCGCATTTCTCTCCGTCAGAACGGCTGGAGTACATAGGCATCAGCCGACGCCATTTTCTTCAGTGTTTCTTGCCCCAGATGCCAGGTGCCCTCCAAGGAAGGCTGCAATCAAATTGGAAGACAAAAACAGGATTCCAAACAAATAAATGAGCAATAAAACAAATACACCATAACAGATATCCCCAGCTAAGAGTAACAGGGATAGGAGTGGACCCTAGGCCTAGAGGGGTATGGAGGGAGGGAAAATCCGACTGAAGTTGCATGTCTATCGGACATCTACATTTATGGTAGGTACAAAACTGTACTATGTCCTTCAAGAATGCAACTGCAGTCATAACATGTGGGTAGAATACCATAGCTTAGCTGGGGGAGGAGGTATGCACTAGGAAAGAGATGGCGTGGCAATCAAACCCTGCAGGACTGCTGAAGCAAAGCCTGCTCTGGATCTGGAATATAGAGGGAGATTGTAGTGTTTGGAGAATGTATGCATGGAGCTCCATGTAGCAGCTTCTAGAATGTCCTTGGTAGGCACCCCTCTTAAAAATGCTGTAGAGGTGGCTGTAGCTCTGGTGGAATGTGGTCTGACATTGGCTGGAACAGTCTTTCCATGAAAGGAACAGAATCTGATGCAATGCCCAATCCATTTAGAAATAGTCTGTTTTGAAATTGCTTTTCCTTGGACTGCAGGGGCGTAAGCTACAAAAAGTTGTTCAGACTTCCTACTGACCTTGGATCTGTCCAGGTAGTATCGAAGCTGTCTGTGAATGTCCAAGGTATGCAAAAGTCTTTCCCCCTTATTCTCAGGATTGGGGAAGAAAGCAGGCAGATGAATGGCTTGATTTAGAGAAACCCTAGATACCACCTTTGGCATAAAAGTAGGGTTGGTCCTTAATGAAACCCTGTCTCTGTGGAAAATAATAAAGGGTGGTATTGCCATTAGGGCCTGTAGCTCCAAAACCCTTCTTGCGGAGGTAAGTGCCAACAGGAAAGCTGTCTTCCATGAGAGAAATTGCAAGTCAACTGAAGCTGCTGGCTCAAAAGGAGGTAGAGTCAGTTTTTCTAAGACAAAATTGAGGTCCCAGGCTGGCACTGGGGCCTTTCTTGGTGGCTTAATGTTCTTGATTCCCCTGAGGAACTGTCTTAGTAAGGGGTGAGAGAAAACAGGAGGATCAGTGTTGTATCTAGCTGAAATAGCAGATGCATGTATCTTTATGGAAGAATATGAGAGGCCGTTCTTTAACATATCTGCCAAATATTCCAAGATAAGTGGGATGTTCAGCAATGAAGCATCATGTCCCTTGCTGGTATTCCAATTGCTGAATCTTTTCCACTTTGCTAAGTAAACCTTTCTGGTGGATGGTCTTCGAGCCTCTGTTAGTATCCGCTGAACTTCCTTGGAGAGAGATAAGCTGAAGTTATTTATGGGATCTCCCAGGCTGTTAGCTGCAGTGTCTGAAGGTTTGGATGCAGTGTTTCGAAATTGTGTTGAGTCAAAAGTAGAGGCCACTGAGGGAGGGCCCACCTCCTGGTGTGACATATGCTCCGTAGTAGTGGGTACCAGTGTTGTCTTGGCCAATCCGGAGCTATTATGATTCCCTTGGGCTTCTCTGCTTTGATCTTTAGTAATACTGAGGTCATCAGTGGCAGAGGTGGAAATGCACAGATTGCTAGGGAGTTCCAGTTGAATGAGAGGGAATCTATTTTCCAAGCTTTTGGATGGTATGTCCTTGTGCAAAATTTTGGTAGAAGATGGTTGAGGTGAGAGGCAAATAGGTCCACTTCTGGCTTGCCCCATGTCGAAGTGAGTTGTCTGAAAGCCTTCGGATGTAACCTCCACTCGTGTGGATCTGTGAAATTCCTGCTTAGGCTGTCTGCCAACACATGGTCTTTTCCTGGAACAAACTGGGATTGTAACTAGATGTTTAGGCTCAGTGATTTCTCCCAAAGCTGCATTGTCAGTCTGCAAAGGGGGTAAGAGTGGGTGCCCCCCCTGCTTGTTTATGTACCACATCACAGTGGTGTTGTCTGTCCGTATCATTAAATGGCCTTGCTGGAGTTGGTGTTGAAAAGCCTCGATGGCATGCATTACTGCCAGCATTTCCTTTTGGTTTATATGCAGATGTGTTTCCTTTGGAGACCATTGTCCTTGTATACACCTGCCTTCCATGTAAGCCCCCAGCCAAGGTCTGAGGCGTCTGTAGTCATGGTCTGTGTTATCTGTGGTTTTTTGAATGACATACCTGTGTTTTCCTGGCTCACCGAAGCCCACCATAGGAATTCCTTTTGTAGGCATGGAATGAGTGGTATGATTGTCTCCAAGTTGTTGCTGTGTTGACACCAAATGCTTTTTAGGTATCATTGAAGCTTTCTCATGTGTAGTTTTGCTAATGGAACCAGTAGAATGCAGGATGCCATGTAACCCAGGGCCTGTAGGAATCTCCTTGCAGTCATCTGGGTGAGTTTTGCTAAACCTTTGAAGTAATGAGTTAACTTCTCTTGCTTGTCTTCTGTCAGGTAAGCCATCTGAGAGGCTGTGTCTAGTTTGGCTCCTAAGAAGATTATTTGCTGGGATGGCTGCAGTCTTGACTTTTGGAAGTTGACTGTGTATCCCAGAGCTTGAAGTAATCGTATGACATAATCCAGGTTTTTTGTCAACATCAATTTGTCGTCCGCTTGTATGAGGCACTCGTCCAGGTACGGGTAAATTTGTATACCCTGGAGCCTGCAATGAGCAATTACTGAAGCCAGGCATTTTGTAAATACTCTGGGCGCAGTAGATAAGCCAAATGGCAATGCTGAGAATTGATAATGCTCTGGCCCTGCAAGAAATCTGAGGTATCTTCTGCAGCTGTGTCTGATAGGGACATGCAGGTATGCCTCCTTGAGGTCCAGAGTAATCAGCCGACTCCTTGCCCAGCATGGGAAGGAGTTGCTGTAGAGTCAGCATTTTGAACTTTGGTACTATGAGAAAGGTGTTTAATGCGGACAAGTCCAGTATTGGTCTCCACTGAGATTCTTTTCTTGGAACAAGGAACAGTCTTGAGTAAACCCCTGTTCTTGTTCTTGTTGTGGAACTCTTTCTATTGCTTTCATTCGAGTCAGCAGAGTGATTTGCTTGATAGCCTCTGCCCTTTGATTTGGTGGTAGGTTTGGCATGCCTTGTTTTCTTGGTAAGGTATGAAAATGAAACCTGTATCCTCGGTCTATAATGTCCAAAATCCATTTGTCCTTTGTCAGTCTGTGCCAGTTTTCTGCAAACAGAGATAATTTCCCGCCCAAGGGAGCTTCTAGTTGTTCCCTGGTAGGCGGTAGTAGAGGAAAGTCATTGAGTTTGTGGTTGTTGGGCAGGTGAAACCCCTGCGTCACTTCTTTGGTTTCCTGGCTGCCATTGTCGTCCCCTGTAAGGGCCTCTGTATTGGCCTCTTCCTCGGCCACGTCTGTTCTTACCCCTTTGAAACTTTTCTGGACCAGTTTTTTTGAAGGCCAATTCCTACTGAATCTGGGGGGGTTGAATCTGAAGGAAATCTTTCACAGTCTGAAATGATTTTGCTTTTTCTTCGATGGTCTTTAACACATCCTTAGCATTTGCACCAAAAAGCTTGTTCTTTTCCAAAGGTGCATCCAGAGGTTTTGCTTTTACATGATCTGGTAGAGGTTGATCTTTTAACCAAGCATGTCTACGAATCACTGCCCCTGTCATAGCTGCCCTACATGAAGCTTCCAGTGCATCATATCCACACTGCAGGAAGTGATTGCTTACTTGCTGAGTGTTATGTACAGCTTCCTGCAAAGTCTTCCTGTCTAAAGGATCAGGAGAAGCTAATGTTTTTTGTAAATGTTCTGAGAGATAATCCTGATATTGTAACATATGAAAAAGGCAATTTAAAGCTCTCATAGTAAACCTTTTTGCCCCATCTCTCTAATGACCTTGCTTCCCTGTTGGAGGGCAAAGGATTTTTTGAGGTGGAGGCTGAAACTCCTTTAGGCCCCTGTGAAATAGTTTCCAAATCAGCAGTATGGGCCCCTGAATAAATGGGAATGAGTTTCTGGGACCTGTCTGGCTTGGCTGGAGCAGGAGGAAGAGAATCAGGGGTAGCACTAGCGTCAGAATACAAATCATCCAGAACATCAAGTACAGGAGGAATAGCTAAGGGCCTGTGCTGAGGCTTCTTAAGGAAAGTCCTAAGGCGTTTCCTAGAATCAGAATATTCCTGACCCTGCCACTTGAAATGTTCCCTCATGGTGTGCAGAACTTCCCCAAAAGAAATATCCTCAGGAGGGGAGGCCGAAGGGATGGTATCTTCTGCATCCGAGTCCTCATAGGTCTGGAAGAGCTCTTCCTGGCTATCAGAGTGGACAGAGCCCTCAGAGTCTTAATCTGAAGGAGTAGGGTCAGAGGGTTCAACCCGAGCCTTTATCAGGAGGAGGCTGGGATGCTCTCTCAGGATGGGCCTGTGAACCTCTAATCATGGAAATTAAATCAGCAGCCATGGACATAATTTGTGTCGCCGGAGTCGGCTGAGGTAAGGACTTAGAAGTAATATGCTTTGTTTTGCTGGCTGCCTTAGCCCTAGTGTAGGCCTTAATAGACATGGCCATAGGAGGCCTGGCAGCTCCACGTGCAGGAGTGACCTTGTCTACAGCAATGGTCTCGGGCATTTCCTCGGTTTCGGTATCCGGAGGAAAGTCTATAACTGGCGTCGGAGTAATGTCTGGAATCGGAGTCGTCGGTAATGCGGTGTCTTCGGTTTGGAGCGGTGGAGAGACCGTCTCAGAGGGAACCGGAGCACTCGCGCTAGGTTTTGGCATGGAGTCGGTGGTAGACACGGGCCGAGGATGTCGGTCCCGGTCTTTTCGCTTTTTGGGAGTTTGCGATGTCGGAAGATCCGACGGCATGTTGTAGGCAAATTTATCGCCGAAAAAATCTTCAGTGAACTCCGCCCGGCGCCTGAGTGCGCTTGTTTAAGCGAGCACAGGCTACACAGGCCGAGATGTGGTCTGGGCCCAGGCAAGGGAGGCAGTAAGAGTGGAAATCCTTATGAGGTATTTGTTTACCACAAAAAAGACAATTGTTAACTTTTTCAGTAATTTCTGACATCGGCTGAGGCAAGAAAAGGTCCCCAACGGGGTACTTAGCTTTTTTGATGACTTCGGTATCGTAGAATACAGGAGCTGACCGACCGGCACTTGTGAACTGCTTCTGCTTCGGGCACCGCGCGGCAAGAAAGACTGAAGAAAATGGCGTCGGCTGATGCTTATGTACTCCAGCCGCTCTGACGTCGGAGAGAAATGCGACATCAGCCGACGTCGGACCCAGACTTTGGAATCCGGCCGACCGAGGGCTGCCTGAGGCAGGACAACCCACATGTTATGACTGCAGTTGCATTCTTGAAGGACATCCTTTGTTACGTTGATAAAAGAAATGCAATCTCTCAATCGATTAGATAAGGTAACTTTGGACACTGATTTTCCCAATTTTGGGCCCAAGTATGCTATAAATAACTGGTCAGACTTTTGTATGGATTTAGATCCGTGAAGATAAAAATGCAGTTGTCCGTGCACATCAAGCAAATGCAATGAATATTCTCCTTTATTAGAGAAATTTGTAAAGACTGGTAGAGCAATAGTTTGATTAATAGTCAAATCAGAAATAACCTTTGGTAAAAAGGAGGTATTAGTCTGTAGTGATACTCTGTCCCTATGGATGACCACGTAAGGATGTTTTACACACAAGGCTTGTAACTCAGAAATTCATCTAGCTGAAGTAATGGTTACCAAGAATAAGGTTTTCCAGGGTAAAAATTTTAAGTCACAATTGGTGGCAAATTCAAATTGGGGGAGAGTCAAGGCTTGTAAGAACTAGAGTCAAATTCTATGGCTCAATCAGTTGTTTGAAGGGAGGTCTGATATGTAAAACTCCCTTCAAAAAGGTTTTACAGAGATGGTGAGAGATTAAGGATTTTGTTTGTCTTTCGGCTTTTCCCAGTTAGGGGTCACCACAGAGGAACTCCGGTCCGCTAATGATTGGCAGTAGATTTTTACGTGCTGGCTTGCCGGGCCTAATGCACAACCTTCAACTAAGGAACGCCCATTCACGCATGTCGCCACACAGAAGACGCTGAGAATCGAACGGGCAACGTCCAACTGTGAGGCGACAACGCTACCGCAGCACCACCACCGCAGTCTCATGGTGAGAGATTAAGGAGAAACCTTCAAAACCATTGAAGTTAGAAATTGCTTCCAGGTGTACTCAAATGGAAGAAGCTGCAGCACCAGAATGAAGGAGATTAGACAGATAATCTAAAACCATGGACAGCAGTGCAAAAAGGGATTTATTCCTTTTTCACCAGACCAAATAATGAATCTCTTCCATTTGCTGAGATAAAGTTTCCTGGTGGATAGTATACAGGAAGCCAGAAGAATGTGATTAATAGGGGAGGGACAGGTAGTTCTGCCTGGCGATCACCGGAAGTGGAGGAACCAAGCTGTCAGCTTGAGGTTCGATAAATTTGGATAAGCCAATCCCTGTGGATGACATGGTTCCTGATTTGGATCCAGAATCCATGGTTGCTGTAGTAGGCAAGGCCAAAGGAAGGGAAACCAAATTTGTCATGGCCAGTAGGGTGGAATGAGGATTACTCTGCTTTTCAACCAACAAGCCTTCATCAAAAATTGGGGGATCAGTGGGAGTGGAGGGTAAGCAAAAAGAAGTCCTGTGGGCCAATTGTGTACAAGAGCATCCCTCAGGAACTCCCCCTTTGGGGGTATTAGGGCAAAGTAGCTGCTGCATTTGTGATTTGTAGGTGATGCAAAATGATTGAAGCAAGGCTGACAGGATTGAGGGACCATTCATGAGGCTGGAGAATGCATCTGCTCAACTTGTCTGTAATTCTGTTGGAATCCACGGGAATGTGCACTGCTATGAGAAAGTGTCTGGAAGCTACTGGCCATTGCCTCTCGACACGAGTAGGACCTGGTTCCGCCTTGTTTGTTGATGTACCAGACTACAGACATGTTGTCGGACTGGATGGAAATAGTTCCTGAAGGGAGAACAGATTAAAATGCTTGCAACGCTAGAAGCACCGCCCTCAGTTATAGAACAAGTGCCTTGGACAGTCTTTCCCTGATAGTGCCCCCCTACCCGATCAGGGAGGCGTCCATGGTCACTATGGCTTTGGGCTGAGAAGGGAAGAAAGGTCAACTCCATAGGTTCTCTTCTGGTCTCATCCACCAAATTAAGTCTCATTGGCACCAATTTATCCTGATCTGAAATGCCCTGGGGAGATTCAAAGGGGACCAGTGTGTTAGCAAAAGCCACCGAAGAAGCCTCATGTGCAGTCTTGTCAGTGGGACCATTGCTATAGATGCTGCCATGGACTCTAGTAGTTGAAGAACTGCCTGAGCCGGCACTTTGCCCTGACTATCAGTCGAAGTTACAATCTGAGTATCTGTACCCTGTGAAGAGGGAGGTAGATTATACAAGATTGTGTATCAAATTCTGCTGCTATGAACTCCAGTCTTTGAGAAGGGATTAGTTTGCATTTGTCCTTGTTTACGGTTATCCCTAGGTGTTTCAAGAGACGTAGGGTGTAATGGATCGCTGAGACTAGTAGACGCTTGGTTGAGGCGGTGAGGAGCCATTCGTCTAGATATGGAAACACCCGGAAACCTTGCAGTCTCAAGTGAGCTGTTACCACTGCCATGCATTTGAACACACTGGAGGCTCCCAGTAGGAAGCGGAAAAATCTTCTGGAGCACTTGTTCATTTTTATGTAGTAATACGCATCCTGAAGATCTACAGAGCACATCCAATCATCTTTGCCAAGAAAAGGGGAGTACAGACTGTACCCATTACCATCCCGAATTTTGATTGACGAATTTGTTTAGGATGCCGAGATCCAGAATTGGCCTTCAGTCCTCGGTTTTCTTTGGCACTAAAAAGAGCCTCGAGTAAAAAACAGATTCTATTTGGACTGGAGGGACTATTTAGATGAATCTCTTTTTGAAGCAACTTTTGAATTTCTAGAGCTGCTGCTTCCCTCTGACTGGGTGGAACATCAGGAATGTGTCTTTAAGGCATGGAGAAAATACTGAAGGGAATGTGATAGCCTCTGGCAATCATCATCTGCACCCAAGAGTCTGTGGTTATTTTTTGCCATGCAAAGTGGGGCAGAGAAAAACGACCGACCGTTTCCAGAAGAAAGCAATTGGGCCACTCTTGAAGAGCACTGATAGGGCTTGTCCAGAGAAAATCTCTGGACCCCTGGTTACGCAAACCATCTCTGCCTTGGAAGGGGCATCTTACAGCTGAGTTCTCCCCTCTACCCCGGGGGGAAAACTCACCATGTGTGTCACAGAAAAGATCTTCAGATTTCTTTCTACTACACCTTTCTACTCCTCTGATTCCTGGAATAGGATCATTGAGGTGTGGAAAAATGGAAGCCTATGGGAGACGAGGTCTTGCCATCCTTTTTACACCTGGTTAAAGTGCCATTTACCTTTGGGCCGAAAAGAGAGGCGGCCTCTACGGGGACATTTAGGAAGAAAGACTTAAAAGGATCCACAAAGTCACATAGGCACATCCAGGTGTGACAACTGCACCGGCGGCTCTAGCCGCCCCTTCGGTAGAGTGGGAAATCAACCTCATGGAGATGGACTCCAGAGTCACAAGCTGTGAGGCAACTTTGTCCTGTATCTCATCATGGACTGCTACTGTCTGGGTTTCTGAGTACCGAAATTAGGTCTCTCTCTGAAGCCAACAGAAGTGTCTCAGATAATTTAGAGATTGGATGGCAAAGATAGCTGAAGAATACACCCGCTTCCCAAGTTTATCGCCAGAGACTCCCTGTTTAGGGGATGGACAGTAGTGCTCTCCTCGGTGAGCTCTTTTTTTAGTGGCTCCCGCCACAACCATAGCATCTACCAGAAGGCCCATGGAACAGTGCAGGTTGCCCTCTGGAGGGGAAATAATTTTGCCTGGCCTCCAGAGGATAGGTTCAATGTTATAAGGACTCTTCCATGCATGCTGCACAAGTTGGACGATGCCATCTGCAGGCAGGGTCATACAGGAGGTAGAGGGCCGGGCCCAGAAAGCCTGTAAGAATACAGACTCCTCAGAGGAAGGGGTGGTGGACTTCCAATCACCCCGCTGCTTCAGGATTTCTATGAGGTCTGCAAAGGAGAAATAGTCAGGGGGTAACCGTGGGGAACCCTCCCCCTCATCATAGTCATGTGCTTCCTCTTGCATGATCTCTTGGAGGAACCTCCTCAATGGGAGCATCCGAGGAGGATCCTGCAGAGGGGAAGCATTGTTGAAGGGTGTCTTGAGGCTCCAGAGCCCAGTGTCAATGAATAGTGGGCCGCATTAGCTGTGGCTCAGAGGAAGGGACAGGGTGGATCTCCGGCACTGGAGGAACCAACTGAGAGCCTGCAGAGGCCAGTGCCCTCTCCATCACCTGGAAAGCAGGTCCTCCCAAACAGGGGTGGGAGCCCAGAACAGAGAAAGACAACATCGGGACTGGGGTCACACCCTGCTCCAAAGAACCTGCTGCCAGGGAGGGAGCCAAGGGAGGAAACGTGTCTGTCAAAGCAACAGAAACCGTGGCAGATGTGCGGAAAGGAGACGCCGTACCAGGGAACACTGTGCCAACAGACCAGTCTCAGTTCAGAGGATGGCCCGGCTCCTGGAGAGTCGAGGGCCAAAGAGTAGGCTCCCGTACCATGGTACAATTACCACTTGTACCGAAGAAGATGAAACGGGGGGGGGGGGGTGGTGTCTGTGACAAATGCTCCGAAACCTGCAAGGAGGGCTCAGGAGAATAATATTGTGGAATCTTTGGAGATCATCTCAGCTCTAGAAGGGAGGGTTTGGATTAAGCGGATATTCCTCTGGCCTCAGAGTTGATCCACGAGCCTCACTACGTCAAGTTCTGAAAGACTTTTGGAACAGCGAGTGGACATCTGTAAAGTGAGACAGGGCACTCTAAAAGGGACTGTATTGCTAGCCAAAAAATGGGTCCACGGAGAGGGAATACCTGGTCCGAGGAGTGATTTTACCTTTCGGCACCGAGGTTGAAAGACCAATATGAAGTACAGAGAGGGGGGAAGTGACCAGATCCGGGACAACTATTTTTGGTGCTGATAGGTGGGTAGGTGCTGTTGAACAAATTGTCAGAACCGTGGTCAGTGTGGGCATAGGTACTGAAGACTACACCAAAACCAGTTGTCTTGGAACCAAAGTTGGTGCAGATGTCAAAGGTTTAGGCACCAGTGCAGAGGATATTGGTGCCAATTTAGGAACTTTTAGTTTCGGTTCAGACTGTTTAGTTTCAGTGTCATTAGGAGAGGAGGGTAAGGATTTGCTCCTCTTTTTATGTTCTCTCTTAGGAGGGGGTGAATCTTCCAACTCAGAGATAGCCTCCTCGAAAGGAGGTTTCAATAGGCCTTTCAACATGCACTGCTAAAGTATGAGAGCTGAAGCCTTTGCTAATTTCACAAGGGATTTCACAGAAAGGTGTGGCACCCCTATACAATACACAAGATGAGTGACTATCCACATTGGGCATCTTTCTATTACACTGATCACAGCGTTTGAAGCCTGAGGTTCCTTTTTTATCTAACATATCAAAAGTCAAATAATAGCAGTAACGAAAAAACAGCACAGGACAGACAGGAAAGTTTTTTTTTTTAAGAATAGAAGAAAGGAAAGGAAAAAATATCAATGGTAAAAGAAATACCCAAGGGGTAAAGGAAAGGCTTCTACCAGCGATGGTACATAGAGTACCAAACTTGGTAGAAAAAGCAGAAAAAGGGAGAGGGACATGCAGATGCACAAGATTATGTGATTAAACACACAGAAAAATAAGAGTTTAAGAAAGGCAATAAACAATTTTAATTAGTATTGAAAAGTTTTAATTGACTTAGCTGAAAGCTGGCCTGATGATTCCTGTTTTGTACATGGCAAATGAGACCTGAGGTAATATGGAGAGGGGCACTGTGGGTAAAAGCTTAGCTTGAAAGTTTTTTGGCTGGAGTGAGCTTGTTATAACGGCCAATTTGGTTCAGAGGATGGAACAGACAATCAGTAAGGAATGAATGAAGATTAACATCAGATGAAGATGTTATAACCACTTTACATCACAGTGTACTTGATGTCAAACTAACAAGAAAGCAATGATTACTCTGACATATGGATGCAACTTTGTGAGCATACCTCTCAACCTCTTGGTGCAACAAATCTGGACAAAGCCTGATATAATGGGGACAAAGGCCAGAAAATAGGGAAAGATGTTAAATATTGTTCTTATAAACTTAGAAAGCTGATACAATTATAGGATTTGTCTCGGCGTGCATTTTTCTGAAGGATATGAAGTCCGACACTCCATATGACATTTAATGACTTCAGTCCTCTGATCATCTCAGTGATTTGCCTAAAAAAAACAAATTGATTAACAGGCCAAAAATATTCTGCGAAAATCTGGACAGTTGAGATGTTTTTGAGCAAAACTTTGTTCTAATTTAAAGGAATTTAATGAAGTATGCCTGAGAAACACCAGCAGACAATTTTCATAATCCCAATTCAAAGTGATCAAACATTTTCTTTCTACATACCTCTAAAATCCTGACTTGTTATAGAATTCATCCTTTTCCACTGTCTGAGCATGAGGTAAACTAATATTGAGACACCTAAGGAGCAGGATTTGAATCTGAAATACAAGTCTTTGCCATGAACATGCCTAATGAGGTACAAGAGTATATTCTTCTACAGGTTTCAGCCTGAACATTGAAATCAGGTGCATCATGAAACTGAAGTTGGAAAGTAAGCCAACCCCTATCCAGACCGTTAATTATCTCCAAAATAAACTCACAAAATCAATATGGACAATTAGGAAAATTCTACACCACCCCCACCAAAAAAAAATAAATCCTGACACGAGACAGCTGTATGTCAAAACTACACAAACAATTTCTCAATAGGTACAGGAGCAAGAGAAAGTCACAAATAGCTTGACTTTACTGACAGCTTCCAACCCCCTACAGTATTTTTCTTAGCACAGCAGTCATTTCTTATTAATGTTAAAGCAAACATTATGGACAGTAAGGATAAATGGTCCAACGTGCAGAAAACCAAAAATACAGTAAAAAATAGCGAAGGACCAAGCCATGGCAACACAAGGCATAAACTTTTAATGACCGAGTGCTTTCACAGCACCTTTGCTGCTTCATCAGACATTACAGAAGAAACCAAAAGACACCATTTTTAAAATACAAATCAGCCTTAAAGTTACAGATTATAAAATGTTACTTTGTGCATTATTGCTGCTTGTACAGACCATTGATAAATCAGACCTATTTTATAATCTGTAACTTCAAGGCTGAATTGGCCAAGTGACCTGATTGGCTGATTTGTATTTTAAAAATGGTGTCTTTTGGTTTCTTCTGTAATGTCTGATGAAGCAGCAAAGGTGCTGCGAAAGCACTCGGTCATTAAAAATTTAGGCCTTGTGTTGCCATGGCTTGGTCATTCACTATTTGTTTACTCTTTTTAATATTACATTAGAACAAAAGCTTGCCAACTATCCCTTTTTACACAGGACAGTCCACGTTTGGGTAGGCATGTCTTGCAAACATGTGAAAACTAACACTCCCTGAGATTTCAGGGCAGATGTTTTTGTTAACACTTGTATAATGCTTACTTTGTATCTGAACTACCTTAACACATGAAACAGAAAACTTAAATTCTAAGTGGGTGGGTGGGGTCTAACTATTCACTGCTGGTAGGTGTGGCTTAACCTGCAAAATCTCATTTTTACAAAAACTGGCCTAAGCTTGGGTATTAAAGGTGGCAATCCAAAAAAAGAAGTTACGTATTCACCATAGCGTTCCATGTGAGTTGTCCATCTTGCTTTCATTCTTTACTGATGGGTTTGGAACCGATCCGCGGTACCGACTGCCGTTTACAAAAGCTCGAGGTCTCCAAACTAGCTTGTGGCTTACTCCCTATCCCATGATGTTCTAGGGAATTCCCCAGATCTTGTTTGCTGGTATACTAAATAGCTCCTATAAAAAGTTTTTTTAATATCAACAAAAACCAAGAAGAGTCAGAGAATAACAGTTGCCAAATAGTAACCTCTTGATTCTTCAGGAGCCAAAGGGTAGGGGGGGCAGGAGGGTGGGACGTAAGAATCAAGGCGAGATAGACAACTCATATGGAACGTTATGGTGAGTACATAACTTCATGTGATGTTGTCCTATCTTGCCTTCATTCTTTACTGATGGGACAGCGTCCCTAGCACCATCTTTCTTGGGTGGTTCACGGCAGAACATTCTTCAGAACCGTGGATCCAAAACCGGCCCTGTCCCTGGAGGCCAAATCCACTTTATGAGTGATAAAGGTCTAAGGTCTTGCCCAAGTTGCTGCAGCACAGATGGCATCAATTGGCAGTTTTGTACGAACAGCAGAAGAGGTAGAAATAGCCCTAGTAGAATGAGCTCTTATTTTGCCTGGAAGTTGCTTGTTTACCGACTGGTAGGTGAATGTAATGCAATCTGACAACCATTGGGCTACAGTAGTCTTAGCTACTGGAGCACCTTTTTATTGCAGTCAGAAAAGGATACAAACAGTTGGTCAGTCTGTGTAAGTAGAAACGTAATTTGTGAACATCCAGTTGGTGTAACACATTCTGCTTTGCTGCCATATTTGGTGAAAAAAATGATAAGTCTATGGACTGGCTTAAGTTTCATTCTGAGCATACCTCTGGTAGAAAGGATGGGTTTGTACGAAGTGAGACTATATCCTTACGGAATAGCATATAGGGAGGTTTAATGGACAATGCTTGCAGCTCCAAAACTTGCCTAGCTGAAGTAACTGCTACTAAGAAAGTTATTTTTGAGGTTAAAAACTTTAGGTCACAGGATAATACGGGCTCAAAAGAGAAAAGATTATTCGGGATAAAAAAATTTAGATTCCATGGTGGTAGAGGTGGTTTAATGGGTGGTTTTAACAGGTTAGTACCTCTCAGAAAAGCTTTGCAAAGTCTGTGGGACAATATTCTGACTTCCTTCGCCAAGATGGGAATTAGAGATGGTGGCTAGTTAGACTAACAGTAGCTGCAGCTGCCCCTTCCTGAAAAAGCTCCACTGAAAATTCCAGAATTGAGGGTAAAGGTGCAGCAAAAGGGTCAAGATTATTTTCTAAAGCCCAAGAGAAAAATCTTTTCCATTTGCTGAGATATAATCTTCTCGTAGAAGCTTTGCGAGAAGAAATCAAGACATGTTGCACTGAAAGTGAAAGGTCAGGTAGCCTAACTATATTTGGAATTGGAGCAGCCATGCTGTCAACTTGAGGGTTTGCAGAGATGGATGGAGCCTCCCTGATGAGTGAGCCAGATCATCCAGAAAGTACAGTTGTGTACCTACCATAAATGTAGATGTTCGAGTGTATTCGCTGTTGCAGTCATTACACTTGGGTTATCCTGCTGGCAGGCTACCCGCAGTCAGCCTGAACTCCAAAGTCCTGGTCCAGCGTCTGTTGCTGTCACCTCTTCCCTGACGTCAGTGTGCCAGGTGTATAAAAGATGCAGCAGACGCCATTTTCTTCAGTTTTTCTTGCCCCAGATGTCAGGTGCCCCCAAAAAGGTAGGCTGTAAATATCATAAAAAAGCATGCACATAACCTTCATCTACAAGCAAATACACCACATAGGTTGTATAGAATAGAGTGGTACAGACAAGTCCCAGCAAAGAAAAAAGGGGGGATGGTGGGAGGGTAACCCGGACTGCAACAGTGAATACACTCTAACATCTACATTTATGGTAGGTACACAACTGTACTATGTTCATCATGTTTCACTGTTGCAGTCATTACACTTGGGTTGAATCCCAAAGCTGAGGTTGGATGGCTGCGCCAAAAGAGTTTGGAGTGGCTATGAGACCCTGCAGAACTGCAGTGGCAAAGCCTGCTCTGGATTTAGAGTAGAGAGGTAAATGGTAGTGCTTTGTAAAAGTGTACACTGAAGTCCAGGTTGCAGCCTCCAAAATGTCCTTGGTTGGTACTCCCCTGAGGAAGGCTGCTGAAGTGGCTGCTGCTCTGGTAGAATGTGGCCTAATGCCCTTGAGCACTGACTTGCCATGTTGTGAATAGCAGAAACGAATGCAGTGGCCTATCCATTTTTAAATAGTCTGCTTTGAAATGGCTTTTCCTTGCAATCCTGAAGCATATGCCACTAAGAGTTGCTCAGTCTTTCTGAAGGCTTTAGTTTTGTCCAAGTAAAAGCGTAGCTGTCTGTGTATGTCCAAAGAATGCAGAAGTCTCTCCCCCTTATTCTGTGGGTTTGGATAAAAGGTAGGCAAATGTATGGCTTGGTTAAGAGCCACACTGGACACTACCTTAGGCATAAACGTCGGGTTTGTCCTTAGAGAAACCCTGCCCTGATGGAAAATAATATGGTTCCACAGCCATTAGTGCCTGTAACTCAGACTCTTCTTGCTGAAGTTATTGCTAGGAGAAGAGCGGTTTCCAATGACAAGTATTTTATCTCTGCTGTATTGGCTGGCTCAAAAGGAGGCAGTGTGAGTTTTTCCAAGACAAAACTGAGGTCCCATGCAGGTATTGGAGCTCTCCTTGGAGGTCTTATGTTTTTGGCCCCTCTGAGAAACTGTCTTAGCAGTGGATGAGAAAAAATAGGTGGGTCCGCATTGTAATGAGCTGAAATGGCAGAGGCATGGATTTTAATTGATGAGAAGGATAGGCCTTTGTCCAGCATCTCAGTTAGATATTGCAAAATCTGAGGAATATTTGGTACAAGCGAGTCAATTCAATGAGCTTGGTTCCATTCACAGAATCTCTTCCATTTTTCTGCAGAAGATTTTCTGGTGCTGGGCCTCCTGGCCTCCAAAATAACATCCACAACTGCTTTAGAGAGAGGTGCGTTCTGAATGATTACATTATCCGCCATGCAGCCAGATTTAGGGTTCTGAGTTGGCTGTGCAGGATCTGATTGTTCTGTTGGGTCAGCAAATGAGGTATTAGAGGCAATGTCCAGGCTGGGCCTTGAGACCAGCTCTTTAGGATTGGGTACCAGTGCTTGCGTGGCCAGTCTGGGGCAATCAGTATCATTTTTGGCTTCTCTTGTTTGACCTTTAGGAGTACCTTGGAGAGGAGAGGCAGAGGAGGGAAGGCATATACTGTAAGGGCTTTCCAGCTGAATGAAAGGGCGTCCACTTTCCATGCAGAATCTCTGTAGCTGGCAGTTGTGAGGGGAGGCCAATAGATCTATGTCTGGGCATCTCCATTTCCCTGTTATGTTGAAGATTTGTGGATCTAGTTTCCACTTGTGAGAATCCATGAGGTTTCTGCTTAGTTCGTCTGTCAAAGTATTTGTCTTTCCTGGCAGGAATTGTGCTTGCAGATGTACTTAAGTAAATGCTGTGTTCCACAAAGTCATGGCTTGTCTGCAGAGGGGGTAGGAATGTGTGTCCCCTTGCTTGTTTATGTACCACATGACGGCAGTATTGTCAGTCTTTATCAGCAGTTGTCCTGGATGAAGTAGGTCTTTGAAGGCTGTCAGGGCATTTTGTACAGCTAGCATCTCTTTTTGATTGATATGAAGATGCATTTGGTTTGTGGGCCATGTGCCCTGAATACATTTTCCTGTCACATGCGCCCCCCCAGGCATAATCTGATGCATCTGTTGCTAGTGTCTGCCTGGCAGTGGGTAAGGTGAATGGCTGTCCCTTGTTGTGGTGACAGGTCTGTGCCCGCCATTGAAATTCTTGTTGCAGGCAGGGAATCAGAGTAATTACTGTTTCTAGGCCGTGGCAATGTTGAGTCCAAACACTTTTTAGATACCATTGTAGTTTCCTCATATGCAGTCTTGCACATGGAATTAGTAGAATGCAGGATGCCAGAGCCTACAGATAACTGGGTCTTTCTTGCCATGTTTTTGAAGTAAGAAGTCAGTTGCATTTGTTTGTCTGGCGTGAGATAAGCCATCTGGGCAGTTGTATTTAAGCTTGCACCCAGGAATATTATCTCTTGAGAGGGTACTAGTTTTGATTTCTTTTCGTTTACTGGGTACCCTAGGCAAATTAGTAATCTTTTTACAAATGCCAGATGCTGTAGCAGAATATCTTTGGTCTTTGCTTGAATAAGGCAGTCGCCCAAGTAGGGATATATTTGAATTCCTCTTTGTCTGCAAAATGCAATTACTGGTGCCAGGCACTTTGTGAAGACCCTGGGCGCAGTAGATAAGCCAAAGGGCAGTGCAGAGAATTGGTAGTGCATTGAGCCAGCTATGAATCTGAGGTATCTTCTGCAAGATTGTCTGATTGGGAAATGAAGGTATGCCTCTGAGGTCCAAAGTTACAAGCCAAGCCTTCTCGTCCAGCATGTCTAGAAGCTGCTGTAGAGTCAACATTTTGAATTTTGGGACGTCCAGAAAGGTATTTAGAATAGACAGGTCCAGAATTGGTCTCCAGGCTTTGTCCTTTCTTGGTACTAAGAAAAGTCTTGAGTAAAATCCTTGTCCCTGCTCTTGTTGTGGCACTGGCTGGATAGCCCCCATGTCCATGAGAGATGAAACTTGTTTTTGTGCCTCTGCCCACTGATTGCGTGGCAGGTCTGGCATACCTTTTGCCTTTGGAAGGGTGTGAAAGTGGAACCTGTAGCCCTGAGAGACTATATTTAAGACCCATTTGTCCTGGGTGATCTTGTGCCAGTTTTGTGAAAAAAGACCTAGTTTTCCCCCTAAGGGTGCGGCCAAAAAATAAGTGCTTGGCATTGGCAGAGGGAAGTCATTGGGACTGTTTTCTATAAGGCTGTGATTTGTCTTCTCCGCTTTTGGAGGTAGAAGCACCCCATTGTTTGGGCCTGTATGAGCCCAGGGGCTGTTGCCTGCCTCTAGGGCATCTGAATCTGCCTCTTTGTGGTCTGTCTGACACTGGAAAGGACCAATTCTTAGAGGGCCACTTCCTGCTAAATCTGGGTGGCTGTACCTGTAAGAAATCCTTTACTGTCTGCATAGATTTAGCCTTATCCTCCATTTTCTTCAACACCTCTTCTGCCTTAACACCAAACAAAGTATCATGCTGTAATGGAGCATCCAAAAATTTTGCTTGAACATGATCAGGCAGATTCTGCTCCTTTAACCAAACATGCCTTCTAATAAACAGAACCTGTAACAGCGGCCCTGCACGAGGCCTCCAGTGAATCATAGCCACATTGCAAAGTATGTTTTCCCACTTGTTCAGCTGCATGCAATAAATCCTGCAAATCTTTGTTCTCAGAACATTCAGAATTTGTCAACATTTTCTGTTTTAATAAAGACATTAAGTATTGCTGATATTTGAGCATATGAAATTGACAATTTAAAGCCCTTACAGCCAAATGTAAACTTTTCCCCCCATCTGTCCAAAGCCCTAGAATCTTTATCTGAGGGGACAAGGTTTTTAGCAGAAGCAGCCTTGACCCCTTTGGGACCCTGTGAGATAGTTTCTGGGTCAGCAGCAGGGTTTTTGTAAAGAAATGTATGGGAGTCTGGAACCCTGTAGTATTTGTCCAGCTTAACAGGAGCAGGAGGTAGAGAGTCTGGAGACAGGCCGGACTCTGAAAATACATTGTCTACTATGTCTAGAGCAGGGGGAATTGCAAGAGGTCTGTGCTGAGGAAGTAAAAGAAAGTCTCGGAGTCTTTTCTTAGAATCGGAATAATCTTGGCTCGCCCAGTGGACATGCTCACTCATGGTATGCAGGGTTTCCCCAAATGAATAGTCCTCAGGAGGAGAAGCTGAAGGAATAGAATCTTCAGCATCAGAATCCTCATAGGGAGGAATAGAATATCCCTGTTCAGAAGAGGAATCAGAGGAAATGGAAACCTGATCAGAGGAATCAAACTCAGTGTCTTGCCTAGGCCTCTTATCAGGAGGGGGATGGGAACCCCTGATCAAAGTAATTAGGTCTTCAGCCATTTTGAGCATCTCTTTCTTAGGCAGAGAAGTCTGTCCTGGAGAATGCTGTACTGGTTTCCTGGTCTTTAAAACAGTTTTAGACTTTGTCTTGGATGCTAAAGTAGGCTTTATATAAAGCTGTGTAGGTCTGAAGACACCCTCAGAAGACTATGCCTGCTCAGCGGCTCTGGACCCATCTGAGGGATTCATTTCCGTAGGGCCAATACCTTGAGTATCCAGAGGCCTGTCTCCACTTGGGAGTCGGAGGCGGCCTGTGGCTCTGAGTTAGCGGGAGTCAGGGGCTGTGAAAGCCCCTCACTGAGCACCGGCGAACCAGCGACTGGCCCAGAAGAGGCTTCATCAGTTTTGGACCTCGGATGCTTGTCCTTGTCTTTATCCTTGCATTTTTTTTTATGAATTCTGGTCGTTGGTTGTTCCGATGGCATTATATAGTTAAACCTTCTGCCAAAATAATGAAAAGCAAAATCGTACAGACGCTTAATAGTACGTTGGTTAAATCTAGCACGAAACCGACAACTAGCAACATCGTGGTCAGGGCCTAGGCAAGGAATACAGTAAGAATGAAAATCCTTATGAGGTATTTGCTTCCCACAAGAAATACAATTGTTAACTTTTTCTGTCATCATTCTGGAGCAAGAAAAAAAGTTTCCCCAAAGGGGTACTTAGCTTTATAGAAGACTTCGGATCTGAAATTCAATTTTGAAAATCTCAGGACTCGGGCCGACTGGCATTTGCGAACTGCTTTTGCTTCGGGCACCACGCGGCAAGAAAGACCGAAGAAAATGGCGTTGGCTGCATCTTTTATACCCCTAGCGCACTGACATCAGGGAAGAGGCAACAGCAACCGACGCTGGACCAGGACTTTGGAATTCAGGCAGACTGCGGGTAGCCGGCCAGCAGGATAACCCAAGTGTAATGACTGCAACAGTGAAACACGAACATCTGGGTCTAGAATCCAGGGATCCTCTCTTGAAGGCGAGGCCACAAGAAGGGGAACCAGATTTGACAATGCCAATATGGGGCAAGAAGTATTAAGGTCCTTCCCAATGCGCTGGCTTTCTGAAAAACTTTGGGTATCAATGGAAATGGAGGAAAGGCATAAAGGAAACCAGAGGGCCAATCATGTACGAGTGCATCCCTTGGGGACTCCTCCAGAGAGGGGGATTACGGCAAAGTAGCTGCTGCATTTGCCATTTGTAGACATGGCAAAAGGGTCGCAGGAAGGCTGGCCCCATTTTTGGGAAATAATTTCTGATATGTCTTGCATCAGAGACGCTGCTGAGTTTGCCTGCTATCACACTGGATTTCTCAAGGATATGCGTTGCTATCAGAAAACGTTGGGTGGAGGCTGCCCACTGCCATACTCTCAGTGCCTCTTGACAAAGGGGGGTAAAGATCTAGTTCCTCTGTTTGCTTATATACCATACAACTGAAATGTTGTCCATTTGGATAGCAATCGTCCCTATTGGAAGAGAGTCTTGGAATGCCTGCAAAGCAAGAAACACCACTCCTCTAGAACACTGATGTGCAAGTGAGCCTCGTGATCCTGCCAAGTGCCTTGGACTGTCCCTTCCCTGATAATGCCCCCCCCCACACCCTATCTGGGAAACATCCATGGTCACTGCGGTTAATGGTTGCAGAAGAACAAAGGGTTGACCTTCACTTGGAGTATAGCCACCAACAGAGTTCTCATGCAAGATTCTGTTAATTTGATCTGATGTGGCATCGGAAGTTTAAGGTTTTGCAAGGAACTGCATTTACGATCCAAGCCAAGATAATCACTCTGCTTCCTATGGACCACAATCATCATGAAGGACCCATATACCCGATTTTGTATGCACCAACATAATCTATAAGGTATACAAACCAATTACTTTACTTATTTTACATTTGTTAACTCGGACAGTTGGACTGGACCAGGTCCCTTTACAGCAGACGCCCAGGAACTGCCAGCTGTGATAATGAGAAAAGGTAAGAGTTTGTTCTCCTTTGTCTGCACTGTTTAATATCTCTGTAATCTGTACTTTACCACCCACCCTCCCAGTTCTTGTTGTGGTCTTTTTTTTCTTGATGGCTTTGAGTTGCCCGCCTTTGGTACAAAGTCGATACTTGACACACACACCCCCCCCCCCCTGTCACATTACATCAGATCATTCTACTGTTAATAGTGAGAACTTAGCAAAGGCCCACCCCTTTAGCTTCTGCATACTGAATTATCTCATTATCTTCAGCCTATTCACTTTCTACTAAAACCGTTTCCTACCTTTCCTGAAACTAGTGTAGCCCTGATACAGATTTGCTGTATTCAGGACTTTTTGTAAGCTTCTGAGCGGTGCTCTTCAAATAATTTTTCCCTTAGATCTGCTAGTTCTCTGCTCTCCTGCACTTTTATTGGCTTATTAGTCTAGCACTTTAAACTATTTCCGGTGCCAGAAGGTCTTCTCTTCGGATTTTCCCTTGGAACTTAGCTGGTTTCCCGGTGGTAGCACTGAAATCTGGATCCCTGTGACTAGCACTTGCTCTAAAACCTGCTGGAAAGCACTAGGAAGCCTTAAACTGATACTAATAAGGAAAAATTAATCATAGGCACTAAACAGCCTATAACTGCAAAGTACCTTGCCAAGGAAAGGGAAAACAGCTCTTGTACTTTACAAAAGAAACACCAAACCAAGCATGTCCAAGGGTCAGCTTCCAGTGATTTCTCCTGTCCACTTGGTGGATCTGGGCATACTGGGGCAATGCAGCAATTGCCTCATGTACACAGACAACCCTCTCCTCCTACCACCTAACAGTATAACCTGTGAGAGATGCACTTGCATAGCCAAACTGGAAGGAATGCTCTCTCCAGCCAAGATTGTGCTAGACAGTCAAGAGGAAAAGGTTAACACCTGCACTACACCTCAAGCAACACATAGCCCTTCAAAACTCACACCACCAACATCCACACATAGTAACACTAAACCCACTTATGCGGGGGCCCTTAACATTAACCTGCCCAAGCAACAAGGACCTCCGAAGCTGAAACGCAAACACCAATCACAACCAAAGTGACATACAGCTCAAAACACCAGTGTGCCACCAAACAACAGCCCCTAAGGCAATACAATGTACCCAACACTTCAGTCATAGGTAGCTCTATAGCCAGGCTCACTGATATCCCACTCAACATGCTGAACAAGGATAAAATTACTGTCAGCTGCCTGTCGGGTGCCAGGATCTGCCACATAACCCATGTACTCAAGTCACTCCACAACAAGTACAAATACGACTATCGTCCATGTTGGAGTGAATGACTTGAGACGTACCTCTCTGGGCTACATGAAGAGAGACATGGAAGAGCTCTCTGATCATGTGGCCCAGGCAGTTATGACCCTAGCTCTGAGTAGTATCCTGCCTTCGCCCAGAATTACACCACAGTACAAGGACAAAATGATTGACTTCAACAATTGGCTAAGTTTCTGGTGTCATTCAAAGGGAATCCAGTATCTGTCTGCCTGGGAAGACATGATCGACAGACCACGATACTTTGCCAGAGATGGTCTGCACCTGTCGCTCCTGGGATTCAAGTTACTTGCCAAGACTCTTGCCACCCCTATAGTGCCTTTTTTATGCAAGGCTCAAAGGACAAAACTACCACCATAACAGATATAAGCATGCAAAATCTGAAGGTAATGCTACTCAAT
Source organism: Protopterus annectens (assembly GCF_019279795.1). Classification (NCBI taxonomy): domain Eukaryota; kingdom Metazoa; phylum Chordata; order Ceratodontiformes; family Protopteridae; genus Protopterus; species Protopterus annectens. The sequence continues at coordinate 1,901,130,050 of NC_056733.1, read as the reverse complement.
GCTCGAAGTCTAAACCTCAAAATGCACTCTCTCTCGGCACTCCTAAAAATGGAGAACATAGAAATCTGTGCAGTAACTGAGACCTGGTTCAAGGGCCCAGACAGCACCCCTGCAATAACAGGCTACAACTCTTACCACACTTTTTGGCAACCAAATCTGGACTGAAGCACTAAAGGTGGAGTGACCATATTCACCAAAGATACCCACATCTCCAGCCTAGTTGCCCAACACAATGCACCTGAAATTCTACAGGTGCAACACTAAGTAAGACTGCAATCCAAATTGTAGCTTGCTACAGAACCACCACCATGCCCCAAGATTCTCACTACACCTTTCTAAACATACTGGAAAATATTAAGATACAACCCAAATACCCGAATACTGGGTGATTTCAGCTACCCTGCCATTAATTGGGGAAACTACTCTGGTACAAACACTTTTTCCCAACAGTTCTTGGAATTCATAAATTCCAACGCCCTGGATCAACTAATTCATAGTCCCACCAGGGGCTCAAATATCCTAGACCTAGTTACAACATGGGAGATCGATGCGCCACACCAGTGGTCACCCCCCTCGTTGGTCACGTCTGACCATAAGCTAATAACCCTTGACGTCCACATTCCACCCCCAGTAGGGAAAACTCCATAAAAAACTTCTCCAAAGCCAACTTCATGCTACTCAAATCAGAAGTGAAAAACTTCATGACACCCATGCAGACAGGAACTGAAAGTTCGACTGCTGAATCCTACACTAAGGCACTGTACGAGCATATCCATTCCTGCACGAATCGTGCCATTCCAAATAAAACCAAGACGCTCTCCTCCAAAAAAAGGAAGCTAACCTGGTGGTCCCCTGCCATAAACAAACTATACAGCAGAAGGAAGAAACTGTTGCAGAAAAAAGGAAAAATCCCAGGATGTAAAATACTCCCTTACCAGTCTCAGTAAAAAGCTGAGATCCCTCATAAAATCCTCCAAAGCTAGTTACGAAAATAAAATTGCCAAAGATTCCAAAGACAACCACAAGGCATTCTATAGTTATGTCAAATATCTAGATGCCAATGCTCAGATCTGCTCGGAGCTACAACACAATGGCATTAACTATACTAATCCCAAAGATATTGCCAATAATCTGGCAGATCGATTCAGTGCCAACTTCACCCCCCTGTCACCCCCTAAAGGGCCCATCTCAATACCAAAAGATTGCCAACAGTAATCACAGCCACAGAGGTAAAATAAAACTCTCCAAAGCTAAGAATACAGCATTCATGGGACCAGATGACATCCCGGGCTGTGTACTACATGAACTACAAAATGAACTCGCACCTCACCTGTCATGTTTAATCATAGCCTCACCTCAAGCTTCGTGCCCAATGAGTGGCACACAGCTATAGTTATCCCACTCCACAAGGGGGGATCCACCTTGGATCTCAGGAACTATCGTCCCATCAGTCTGACGAGCCTATCTGCAAAGCCATGGAACGCATCATGGAACTTATAAACAAAGACATTGGCAAAATTCAAACACTGGACCCCACCCAGTTTGATTTTGTAAAGGGCTGATATTGTCTCCCCAACCTGAATGACTTCTTCGAATCAGTCTCCAGAGCCGTAAACAAGGAAGGTCCACACAGCCTATCTGGACCTCGCCAAGGCCTTTCGACACCATCCCCCACTTTGTAATCATAGATAAACTTACTAAGCTGAACATTAATCCCTACGTCACTCTATGGGTTGCCAAATGGCTTACTGACAGAACCCACACTGTAAAAGTAACAGACTCCAAATCCAGCTCCAGACAAGTGGAGTACCTCAAGGTTCAGTCTTGGGACCACTCTTGTTTGGCATCTACTACTCTGAAGTACAAGCCAGCACTATGGGACTCTGGCTAACAAAGTTCGCAGATGACTGCAGACTGGGAGCCATTACTGAATCCCCAAATGATGTGGATATTCTACAAAAGGGCCTTACAAAAACAGCTGCTTGGTGCCAGAGCCATGGGCTCAAGCTAAATGCCAAGAAATGTATAGTTATCACCTTTGGGAAAAAACATGCACCCATGAATTACCACATAAGTGGCAGTACACTAAACACTGGAAGTGTGATAAGGGACTTGGGGGCACAGATGCAAGATGCAGGGTTTGAGTCTCACAAGGGGTAATTGGCTAGGCTTAAAATGGCCCACAAGAGCAGGTAGCCCAATACTAATCTATAATCTACGAACAGGTGGACAGTGGTCTCACCTTCGATAACCACATCACCACAACAGTCAGGAAATCCTTTTATGTGGCACACCTCATCACGAAGGGCTTTTCATCTAGAAAAAAGGAGGTCATTGTCCCACTGTACTCATCCCTCATTAGACCCATTATAGCGTACAATGTCTCATTTGGTATGTACCTCAAGACATTTGCAACAACTGGAAAAGCCACAGAAATACCTCACTAAAAGAATCACAGGCCTAAAGCAGATGCCCTATGCTGACCGTCTAAAAAAAACTCCAGCTATACTTTGTTGCATATCGCCTACTCAGAGGCGATCTCTGCTCAACATACAAGGCCATGTCAAACCCAGAGCTGTTGGACACGCTACACAAAGAAATCCCAATCCCTCAGAGACACACGCTCCAGGGATCTAAACCTGGTTATCAGAATGAATAAAACATGCTCGAGGGATAGGTTCCTGACCCAGAGACTCCCCATACTCTGGAATAGACAGCCCATACATGTCAAGCTGAGCACCTCTTTGGCCCTTTTCAAAAGGAACCTTGATGATTGGATGGGAGCTAGGAAATTCACCCCGGGGATCGCGTCAGTCACCCTGCTAGACAGGGGACCAGGGAAATAAATATTCTGGGAAGAAACAGCCAGGGAATTGTTAAGGCTAGGCTTGTATAGGCCCCTAGGGCTGATAGCCTAGTGCCAGCCTATGAACATATACTAACAGAAATACTAGAATTTAATACATAGTAGTAAAAACTGATAACACATTATAATAGCAAAAATCCAGCTAGTAAGACAGAAATGTAAAAAGTACAGTTTTGTACCTACCATAAATGTAGATGTTAGAGTGTATTCACTGCTTCAGTCATTACAGGATTATCCTGCCGTCAGGCGGTCCCGCAGTCGGCCAGAGTTCCAAAGTCTTGGTCCGGCATCAGTTGCTGTCGCTTTTTCCCTGACATCAGTGCGCCAGGGGTATACAAGATGCAGCAGACGCCATTTTCTTCAGTTTTTCTTGCCCCAGATGTCAGGTGCCCCCAAATAGGTAGGCAATACATTTTAGCAATAAAACATACATAAAAAATAAAAACAATACCTTCAGTTACAAGCAAATACACCACATAGGTTGTATGGGGTAGAAAGGTATAGATAAGTCCCAGCTAAGAAAGAGGGGATGGAGGGAGGGTAACCTGGACTGCAACAGTGAATACACTCAAACATCTACATTTATGGTAGGTACAAAACTGAACTATGTTCATCGTGTTTCACTGCTGCAGTCATTACACTTGGGTTGAATCCCAAAGCTGAGGTTGGGTGGCTGGGTCTATAAAGGATTCGGTGTGGCTATGAGGCCCTGCAGCACTGCAGTGGCAAAGCCAGCTCTGGATTTAGAGTAAAGAGGCAAGTGGTAATGCTTGGTAAAGGTGTGCGCTGAACTCCAAGTTGCAGCTTCCAAAATATCCTTGGTAGGTACTCCTCTAAGGTAGGCAGTTGAAGTGGCTGTTGCCCTTGTGGAATGTGGCCTAATGTTGCTAGGTACAGTTTTTCCATGCTGTGTGTAGCAGAAACGGATACAGTGTCCTATCCACTTTGAAATGGTCTGCTTTGAAATAGCCTTTCCCTGTGACCCTGTAGCATATGCTACAAACAATTGCTCAGTTTTCCTGAAAGCTTTTGTTTTGTCCAAGTAGAAGTGTAACTGCCTGTGTATGTCCAATGAGTGCAGAAGTCTCTCCCCTTTATTCTGGGGATTTGGATAAAATGTTGGCAAGTGAATAGTTTGGTTAAGAACCACACTGGATACCACCTTTGGCATAAATGTAGGGTTTTTCTTAAAGAAACCCTGTCCTGATGAAAAATGATGAAAGGTTCCACTGCCATTAGTGCCTGTAACTCAGACTCTTCGTGCTGAGGTTATTGCCAGAAGCAGAGCAGTTTTCCATGACACATTTTAATTCTGCTGAATTGGCTGGCTCAAAAGGAGGTAAAGTTCATTTTTCCAAGACAAAGTTGATGTCCCAAGTTGGTGTTGGAACTCTCCGGGGCAATCTGATGTTTTTAGCCCCTCTGAGGTACTGTTTTAATAATGGATGAGAGAAAATAGGAGGATCCGTGTTGTAATGAGCTGAGATGGCAGAGGTGTGGATCTTAATGGATGAGAAGGATAGGCCTTTGTCCAGCATCTCAGTTAAGTATTGTAATATTGGAGGAATATTTGGAACAAGAGGGTCAAAGCTGAGCCTGGTTCCAGGCACAGAATCTCTTCCACTTTTCTGAATAGGATTTCCTGGTGCTGGGCCTCCTGGCCTCCAAAATGACATCCATAACAGCTTTAGAGAGGTGTTGGTTGCTTGGCTAAGTAATCTGCCATGCAGCCAGGTTTAAGGTTTTGAGCTGGCTGTGCATGATCTGATTGTTTTGTTGTGTCAGAAGATGAGGAATTTGAGTTAAAATCCATGCTAGGCCTTGAGCCAAGTTCTTTAAGATTGGATACCAGTGCTGGTGTGGCCAGTCTGGGGCAATCAGGATCATTTTTGGCCTTTCTTGTCTGGCTTTTAGGAGTACCCTTTGACAGGAGATGCAGTTGTGGGAAGGCATAAACTTTTAGGGTTTTCCAGCTTAACGAGACAGCATCCACTTTCCATGCTTGTGTGTGGTAAGTCCTTGTGCAGAATTTCTGTAGTTGGCAGTTCAGAGGGGAGGCAAAAAGATCTATGTCTGGGCACGCCCATTTTTGTGTTATCATGCTGAATACTTGTGGGTTTAACTTCCACTCGTGAGGATCCATGATGTTTCTGCTTAAGTCGTCAGCCAGAGTATTTTTCTTTCCTGGCAGAAATTGTGCTTGCAGATGAACTTGATAGGTCAGTGCTGTGTTCCACAAAGTTATAGCTTGTCTGCAGAAGGGATAGGAATGAGTGCCCCCTTACTTGTTTATGTACCACATGACTGTGGTGTTGTCCGTCTTTAGCAATAATTGTCCTGGATGCAGAAGGTCCTTGAAAGCTGTTAGGGCATTTTGTACAGCTAGCATCTCTCTTTGATTGATGTGAAGATGCATTTGTTCTGCGGCCCACTTGCCCTGAATACATTTTCCTGCCATGTGTGCTCTCCAGACGTAATCCGAAGCATCTGTTGTTAGTGTCTGCCTGGCTGTGGGTAAAGTGAAAGGCTGTCCCTTGTTGTGGTGACATGCCTGTGCCCACCATCGAAACTCCTGTTACAGGCAGGGAATAAGTGGTATTACTGTTTCCAAACAGTGACAGTGCTGAGTCCAAGTACTTTTTAGGTACCACTGTAATTTCCTCATATGCAGTCTGGCATATGGTATTAGTAGTATGTAGGACGCCATGAACCCCAAGGCCTGCAGAATTTTTCTTGCAGGGAGTTGGGTTTTTGTTGCCATCAATTGAAAGCACTGAGTCAGCTGTTTTTGCTTGTCGGGCATGAGATAAGCCATCTGGGCCACTGTATTTAAGCTGGCACCCAGGAATATTATCTCTTGTGAGGGCACTAGTTTCGACTTCTTTTCGTTTACTGTGTACCCTAGGCAAATTAGCAATCTTTTTACAAACGCCAGATGCTTCAGAAGAATGTCCTTGCTCTCTGCTCGAATAAGACAGTCATCCAAGTAGGGATATATTTGAATTCCTTTTGGTCTGAAAAATGCAATTACTGGTGCCAGGCATTTTGTGAAGACCCTGGCCGCAGTAGATAAGCCAAAGGGCAGTGCAGAGAATTGGTAATGCATTGTGCCAGCTATGAATCTGAGGTATCTTCTGCAATTTTGTCTGACTGGGGCATACAGGTATGCCTCTGAGGTCCAATGTAACTAGCCAAGCCTTCTTGGCCAGCATGGGAAGAAGTTGCTGTAGTGTCAACATTTTGAATTTCAAAACAGTGTACGTAACTTCTCTGTGTGGAAGATTTTCAGTCCATATATTTCTAGTTAATCACTGTATATTAATCAGATCAGACAACAGTAGTAGAACGTAAACTTGTCAAGTCAAAAAGTAATAGAAAATATATAATTCTACAGCATTACTAAGTATTCGAAAGTAATCCAAGCATGGTAGGCAGTCTGTTTCCGGTCGAAAATCCTTTATTAAGTCCTTTATTTTCGACCGGAAACAGACTGCCTGCTTTGCTTGGATTACTTTTGAATACTTGGTAATGCTGCAGAATTATATATTTTCTATTATTACTTTTTGACTTGACAAGTTTACGTTCGCAACGTCTACTACTATTGTCTGATCTGATTAATATACAGTGATTAACTAGAAATATATGGACTGAAAATCTTCCACACAGAGAAGTTTCTTGCACTGTTTTGTTTTTAGACCCACTACACTTTAGTGGGTTGTTTTGAGACTTCGGGGATACCACGGAGAGAACATTTTGAATTTCTGCACATCTAGGTAAGTATTTAGAGTAGAGAAGTCCAGTATGGGTCTCCAGGATTTGTCCTTTCTGGGGACCAAGAAAAGTCTTGAGTAAAATCCTTGTCCTTGTTCCTGTTGTGGCACTTTTTTAATAGCTCTCATGTCCATGAGGGCTGTAATTTGTTTTTGTGCCTCTGCCCATTGATTTTGTGGCAGGTCTGGCATTCCTTTTGGCCTTGGTAGTGTGTGAAAGTGGAACCTGTAACCTTGAGACAATATCCAGAACCCATTTGTCTTGGGTGATTATATGCCAATTTTGTGAAAAAAAGAGCTAATTTTCCCCCAAGGGAGCTGCCAAAAGGTAAGTGCTTGGCATGTGAAGGGGGAAGTCATTGGGACTGTTTCTTATAAGGTTGTGACTTGTCTTCTCCTCCTTTTGGGGTTGAAGCACCCCACTGTCGTGGTCTGTAAGAGCCTTGGGACTGAGATCTGCCTCTTGGGCGTCTGTATCTGCCTCTTTGTGGTCTGACACTGGAAAGGACCAATTTTTAGGCGGCCAATTTCTGTTAAATCGAAGTGGTTGTACCTGTAAGAAATCCTTCACTGTTTGCATAGATTTTGCCTTATCCTCCATTTTCTTTAATACCTCTTCTGCCTTAACACCAAACAATATATCATGCTGTAAAGGAGCATCCAATAATTTTGCCTTAACATGATCAGGTAAACCTTGTTTCTTTTAACCAAGCATGCCTTTGAATCACAGATCCAGTAACTGCGGCTCTACAAGAAGCCTCTAATGAATCAAAACCACATTGCAGAGTATGTTTTCCCACTTGTTCAGCTGCATGCAATAAATCCTGCATTTCCTTATAGTCAGGACTTTCGGAGCTTGTAAGCATTTTCTGTTTTAACTGAGACATTAAATATTGTTGGTATTTAAGCATGTGAAACTGGCAATTTAAAGCCCTTACTTCTAAAGTTGCAGAAGTGTAAATGTTCTTCCCCCCATCTATCTAATGGTCTAGAATCCCTGTCAGAGGGAACTGGATTTTTAGCAGTGGTAGCCTTTACCCCTTTGGGACCCTGGGAAATAGTTTCTGGGTCAGCAGCAGGGTTTTTATAAAGAAATTTGAGAGAGTCAGGGACTCTGTATTACCTATCTGGCTTGACTGGTGCTGGGGCAAAGAATCAGGGGTTAAACTGGATTCAGAGAACACATCATCCACAATATCCAACACAGGCGGAATAGCAAGGGGCCTGTGCTGAGGCAATAAAAGAAAATCTCTGAGCCTTTTCTTGGATTCTGAAAAATCCTGGCTCTCCCAATGGAAATGCTCCCTCATGGTATGTAAAGTTTCCCCAAAAAAGTAATCCTCAGAAGGAGAGGCTGAAGGGATGGATTCTTCAGCATCAGAGTCCTCATAGGGGGGTAAAGAGTATCCCTGGTCTGAAGAGGAATCAGAAGAAATGGAAACCTGGTCAGAGGAATCAGTCTATATCCTGCTTAGGCCTTTTATCGGGGGGGGGGGGGGGGGATGGGAACCCCTGATCAGAGTAATTAGGTCTTCTGCCATTTTGAGCATCTGCTTTTTAGGCATGGAGGCCTGTCCAGGTGAATGCTGTACTTGTTTCTTTGTCTTTAATGGAGTTTTAGACTTGGTTGTTACTTTGATGGTAAGCTGTGAAGGTCTGAAAACACCCTCAGAAGCAGATGCCTGCTCATCAGCTCCGGAGCCATCTGAGGGATTAATTTCCGTAGGCCCAATACCGAGGCCTATTAATCTCCACGTGGGAGTCAGAGGCGGTCTGTGGCTCAGGTAGCGGGTGTCAGAGGCTGCGAAAGCGCCTCACTGAGAACCGGCGACTGGCCTAGAAGAGGCTTCATTGTCAGTTTTGGGCCTCGGATGCCTGTCCTTATCTTTGTCTTTGCGTTTTTTGTGTATTCCGGTCGTCGGTTGTTCCGACGGCATGGTATAATTGAACCTTCGGCCAAAATAATGGTGTGCAAAATCAAACGGACGTTTAATAGAGCGCTTGTTAAATCTAGCACAAAGCAGACTAGTGACGTTGTGGTCTGGGCCTAGGCATGGAATACACTAAGAATGAAAATCCTTATGAGATATTTGCTTCACACAAGAAATGCAATTATTAACTTTTACTGACATCGGTCTGAGACAAGAAAAAGTTTCCCCAACGGGGTACTTCACTTTATTGAATACTTCGGTTCTGAAATTTGAATTCGAAAATCTCAGGAGTCGGCCGACCGGCACTTGCGAACTGCTTTTGCTTCGGGCACCATGCGGCAAGAAAGACTGAAGAAAATGGCGTCAGCTGCATCTTATATACCCCTGGCGCACTGAAGTCAGGGAAGAAGAGACAGCAACAGACGCCAGACAAAGACTTTGGAACTCTGGCCGACTGCGGGACCGCCTGACGGCAGGATAACCCAAGTGTAATGACTGCAGCAGTGAAACACGAACATCAGACAGGATACAACTCAGCAGTTGAACAGGCTAAATAAATTTAGCATTGAGAGTCATGACATACATCATGTTAAAATGAAGTACCTATATTAAAGGGATAAAGAAAAATATTGGAAATAAACTGCAGCAATTACATTAGGCAAATAATAAGCTTTACAACTTTCCACAGAGTTAAGCAGTGTTTTTAGGTTATGCATGGTCAAAGCCAGGTGCTTATGAGATGTGATTTTAAAGAGTTTTTGAAGTGTGAGGTGGTGGGGATAGAGGTCAGTGATGGGGGGAGGAGGTTCCAGCTTTTAGCAACAGTGCTTTTCCAGCAGTGTTGTTAGCCCTAGAGATGCATAGAAGCTATTTGTCACTAGAGCGGTGTGTGCGATTTGTTGACTTAGTGATGGAGTTTTAACAGGATACTTCAGAATGTTACAGGCAATAACCAGCTGGTGGCAATTTAATAGCTGAAGAAATTATAACCATTTCAAGTCCCCTAAGAGCTAGACAATGATGGGATCTGAAGGTGGTGTTAGCAAATTTGGCATTATTATTATAGCATGATCAAAGTCACATTTTCTGATATAGGTAAGAATTGGTGCCGCATACATTAGTGTGGACAAAAGGCGAGTTTGGGCTAGGGTGATCCATGCTTCATCTGAGAGGAAGTTTTAGTGTCTGTATAATGAGCCCATTTTTTTGTGAACCTTTTTGATGGTTTGAGAGATATGGACATCAAAGAGAAGGTTTTTGTCGATCACAACACCGAGGAGTTTGGTATGGGCAGAAAGAGAAATAACAGTACCATTTCTGGAAGTAGTAGAAAAGGAAAGAGGAGCAGACTGACTTGTTGGGGGTAAATAAAAGCATTTTAGTTTTATTAGGGTTAAGGATGAGTTGGATATTTGTGATCCGACTTTCCACAGAGCTAAAGGATTCCTGGGTCTGTTGGTGAATGAAAATAGAGGGGGCTGAGAAGATTAAAGTCGAATAATCTGCATACTGTACGAGTGTGGCATTATGGATGGATGTACGCAGATTGTTAGTATAGACAGAAAGGTGAAGTGGGCCCAGTACTGAGCCTTGTGGTACACCTTATGAAGGTTGAAAGTAGAGGAGATAGGCAACAATCTAATGGCAAGGGGCACCATCAGTTAGATAGTTCTTGAACCAGGCAACAGTAGAAGGGGCAAAGGACAGGGACATTAGTGAATCTAATAGTAGGGGGTGTGAGACCATATCAAATGCTTTGGATAGATCCAAAAATATAGCAGATGTATAGTTATAGTCGTTTCTGTGTTGGTTTACTAGATTGGTAAATGAGAGAAGAGCAGTAGTTGTACTGTGGTGTGGCTGGAACCCGTGTTGTGTGGAGGAAAGGAGTTTGTGTGTGTTCAGGAAATACATGACTTGAGAGTGAATACACTTCTTTAGCAGCCTGGAGAGGGAAGAGAGAATAGCTACAGGAAGAGGAGTCATAGGAATTACCGCCTTTATGAAGAGGAATAATGTTAAGACACTTTCCACAGTTGAGGGATGTAGGATTCTTTTATGGAGCAGTATGGAGATCAAAACGGGGTAGGATAATGATTCTGAGGCAAGTTTTAGGAAGTTGGCAGGTAGATTATCAGCTGCAAGGGTGGTAGGTTTTAATTTCAAAAGTATTTTTTTTAATTTTTGGATGTGGGGACAGGTAAGAGTAAGGGGGGAATGTTATCTAGACACTTAGCTGGGATATGTGGAGGGTTGTTTTTTGGACAACTGGCTGGATAGTGCCACTATGGATTCTGCAAAGTGGTTATTAAATTGAGAGGCTATGTCCATGTTGTCATTGGTGGAATTGGGAGCTGCAGTAGTAGTTTTGTCTGATTTAATTAGGGAGTTGATAGCTTGCCAAAACTTGAGGATTTTTTTTTTGAGTGTTTTGTTTGTACAGTAAGGCCTTATCTCTGGACTTCAATATGGCTTTTGTGGTGCATAATTAGTCTTAACTCTAATTTTCCTGATGAGGTGACTATTAAGAAAATCAATTAAGGTGCTATTAAAGTAGTCAATTGCCTGGTCTAAACCAAGGAAAAGTAGTGGCTCCCAGTTACATTGTTTTAAAATAGTGTTTAGATCCTGGGGGTGTAAGTTACGGTCATTCCGAATTTGTTAGGGCTTAGGTATGTTAGTACGTTTGCGTAGTAGGAATGTAGGGAGGTGGTCACTAATACTATCGGGTAGACAGCCTGTCTGGTAGTTTTGCTTAGGGCTATTGACCAGTGTCCAATCAAGGATTGATTATTTTTGGGATTTTTTGTCAACTCTAGTGGGTTCCTGAATAAGTTGAGAGAACCCATAGAGATTTATGTGGTTAGTGGGGCTGTTCATATGTTGGTACTAGGCTATCAGCCCTAGGGCCTATACAAGCCTAGCCATAACAATCCCCTGGCTATTTCTTCCCACATTATTTACTTTCCTGGACCCCCGTCTAGCAGGGCGACTGACGTGATCCCTGGGGTGAATTTCCTTTCTCCCATCCAATCGTCAAGGTTCCTCTTGAAGAGGTCCAAAGAGGCACTCTGCTTGACATGTATGGGCAATCTATTCCAGAGTCTGGGGAGTCTCTGGGTCAGGAACCTATCCCTCCAGCATGTTTTGTTTATTGTGATGACAAGGTTTAGATCCCTGGAGCGTGTAGCTCTGAGGGATTGGGATTTCTTTAAGTGTAGCATGTCCAACAGCTCTGGGTTTGACATGGCCTTGTATGTTAAGCAGAGATCGCCTCTGAGTAGACTATATGCGACAGAGTACAGCTGGAGTTTTTTAAGGCGGTCAGCATAGGGCATCTGCTTTAGGCCTGTGATTCTTTTAGTGAGGTATTTCTGAGGCCTTTCCAGTTGTTGCAGATGTCTTGAGAGGTACATACCAAATGGGGTGTTGTATTCTATAATGGGTCTAATGAGGGATGAGTACAGTGGGACAATGACCTCCTTTTTTCTGGATGAAAAGCCCTTCATGATGAGGTGTGCCACATAGAAGGATTTCCTGACTGTTGTAGCGATGTGGTTATCGAAGGTGAGACCACTGTCCACCTGTGTCCCTAAGTCTCTTATCACACTTTCTGTGTTTAGTGTACTGCCACCTATATGGTAATTCATGGATACATGTTTTTTCCCAAAGGGGATAACAATACATTTCTTGGCATTGAGCTTGAGCCCATGGCTCTGACACCAAGCATCTGTTTCTGTAAGGCCCTTTTGTAGAGTATCCACATCATTTGGGGATTCAATAATGGCTCCCAGTTTGCAGTCATCTGCAAACTTTGTTAGCCAGAGTCCCTTAGTGTTGACCTGTACTTCAGAGAAGTAGATGCCAAACAAGAGCGGCCCCAAGACTGAACCCTGAGGTACTCCACTTGTCTGGAGCTGGATTTGGAGTCGGCTACTTTTACAGTGTGGGTTCTATCAGTAAGCCATTTAGCAACCCATTGGGTGACATAGGGATTAATACCCAACTTAGTAAGTTTATCTATGATTCCAGAGTGGGGGATGGTGTCAAAGGCCTTGGCAAAGTCTAGATAGGCTGTATGGACCACCTTACCCTTGTCCATGGCTCTGGAGACTGATTCAAAGAAGTCAATCAGGTTCAGGAGACAAGATCGGCCCTTCACAAACCCAAACTGGGTGGGGTCCAGTGTTTGAATCCGGTTAGAATTGGAGGGCAACCAGTCAGTATTCAGATCGCCTAGTAGGATAGTCTCATGCGGGAGATTATCTGTAGTCCACTGTAGGATTTCCTCAATTATAGGAGGGTTATTTCGTGGAAAGATGTAGAGAATGTTAATTTTTTTTGTTTTGTTAATACAGGACAGTCGCAAGGGTTTCAGCATTATTAAATTTAGGTACAGGGGTATGAAGAGGTTTATGGTTTAGTGTGTTTTTAAAGAGAATTGCAACCCCACCTCCTTTTCGACCCACTCTATCTAGTCTTATGATATTATAACCTGGAGGGAGGAATTCTTCATTTTGTGTAGTAGGTTTTAGCCATGTTTCTGTTATGGTCAGTATGTCAGGTGTGTAGTGGGTTATGAATGCATGCAGGTCAGGTATTTTGCTGGATACACTTCTTGTGTTGATATTAAGAATTAGTAGATCAGACATCTGTTTAGATTTGAGTATAGCTGTGAGCGGACCTGGGTTTGGGGTTTGTTATCCCCTGAGAGAATGTCTTTTTTTTGACAGATAAAATGCGTTTGATTATGTGAGTTAGTTCAATGCTGAATTTAGATGTTTTTCTAGTACATCTTGAAGTAGGCCTTATGTATATAAATTATTGTAGCATCATGAAAAAGTTTGTGTTTTAGTAGATTTGGAAATGTACGTCGTGTGGAATGTAGTGTTGTCTAATGATATTAGTATGTATAGATGTGATGTAGGTTAGTGCTATGAGGAATAGTGAGAGAGATGTTAATGTGATTATCAGCAGCAGCATGCTATCACTTAGTTTATGTTATGTTGGTTTTAGCAGGAAATTATTTATTTATTTCAGTTTGATTACCGGGGAGGTCCACTGGGCTTTGGGGCCCGTTCTCAGTAGAGGCCAAGGGAGAAAAGCTCCACAAAAACAACAGTATTTATTACAAAAGTGTTCAGACAAAAAATAATTTACAAATATTAAACAGGATTTTACGAACAGTCTACAATAGTAATGTCCGATGGCAAAACATAGCAAAATATTAACAGATTTAGTTGGGTTTCAGCACAAAAGAAAAATGAAGTAAAATATTCTGGGATGAAGAAAGCAGGAAGAGATAACTTTAGTTGCTCATGCAATTAGGAATGTAGAAGAGAAGAGGAGAAAAAGATGGTCAGCCTAGGGTGACTTAGTAACTAATTCATCTAGTAAAGATAATACAGGAGTAGCTTATACAGCTAGTATTTTGGGAGAGGCGAAAGAGTTTAATTGAGAATGGAGGTTAGCCAGGAGAGGAGGAGGAGGATGATTTGAAAGGTGTAGGTTGAAGAGTGCAGTTGTAAATTTTATTAAGATAGAGGTGAGAATGAAGCAGGCCTTTGGAGTTAACTAGTTTGTTGCAGGATCTTAGAGAGGTGGGTAGGGCATTCCATTTTTTAGCAAGGGTGAAGGATAAAAGCATTTGGCCAGCTGGGCGCTTAGGTTTTTGTACAGTGATCAGGTTTTGGTGAGAAGATCTAAGGGGTCTAGGGGGGTTATAGGGTAGAAAAATGTTTGAAAGAGCAGGACAGTTGGTTGGACGGAACAGTAGTTTATAGGCAATGGAGAGTTGGAGAAAGGTAAGTGGATTAGGGAGTTCAAGCCAATTTAGAGAGTGGAGGGGGGAGCAATGATGAGTGATGGACTTGGCATTGGTAGCAAATTTGGATATTTTGTTATAGCATTGTTCCAGTTTGGAGGTGAGACTGGATGAAATATTAGTGAGCAGAGGAGCGCCATAAAGTAGAGGGGGAAGGAGATAACTAGAGGCAAGGGTTAGCCTAGTGGAAGGAGACAAAGTGGTTATTTCTGTACAATAAGCCAAGTTTTGTGTGTTTGTTTTGATGTTTAGCTGGATATGATTATTGAATTTCAGCTGGTCATCAATTATGACACCTGAGAAGTTTGGTGGAGGTTGCTATTTCAATAGTGGAGTTGGAAAGGCTGGTAATACAAAAGGAGTGTTTGTCTAGTGGTGAGGATAAAGAGGATGATCTTAGTTTTGCTGGCATTAAAGGGACAGGTGATTTTGGAACATCCAGTTTTCAGTGGTAGAAAATGCAGTTTGGGTAAGAGCCTGGAGTTCTGTTTGGTAAGGGGCATAGCAGATAAGAGTGGAATTGTCAGCGTATTGAATGATTGTGGTGTTGGTGATGGCTTTATGGAAGTCATTAGTAAAGATGTTGAATAGTAATGGGCCAAGAATGGAACCTTGAGGTACTCTGGTGGGTGTAGGAAGGAAGGTAGATGTAGCTTGGCCCCATTTCACAGCTTGGGACCTGTTTGAGAGGTAGCTAGTAAACCAGGAAAGAGCATTTTGGCTAAGGTTGAGATTAGAGAGATGGTTTAGAAGGAGGGAGTGGGAGGTGGTGTCAAAGGCTTTAGACAGATCTAGTAGAACAGATGAGACTAAATTGCCAGAGTCACGGGCAGAGTTCACAGAATGAAGGAAAGAGAGAAGGGCAGTGGTGGTACTGTGTCCAGGGCGGAAGCCGTGTTGGGTGGGGGAGAGCAATTGGTGTTCAGTAAGGAAAGGCAAGAGTTGCAGGTGTATACACTTTTCTAGGACTTTGGAAATAGGGGAGAGGATGGCAATGGGACGGAAATTAGACACATTAGAGTTCTTGCCACCTTTGTGAAGTGGAAGAATGAAAGCAGAACGCCAGAGTTTGGGTACATAGGATTCATGTAGAGACCTGTTTATTAGGATGCTGATGGGTATAGCAATGGAGTCAGAAGCTATCTTTATGAAGAAGGAGGGGATGTTTATCAGGAGCATTTGAGCAAGGTTTGAGTTATAGAGAAGTTTCCTTATTAGGTTGGTAGGAACAGATTTAAATTCAAAAGTGGGGTGGGAAGGGAGAGAAAGATTGATACGGGAGGGTGGGTTGTTGTTAAAAGTCTTTGTTAGGTCAGGAATGGAAGATGTGAAGGAGGAAATGGATAGTGAGGCAATTTCAGGGTCAGATTTGCTGGTGTCAGGACATGGGTTGCTTTTAGTACCTGGTGTAAGGAGGGAGTTAATGGAGTTCCAGAATTGTTTTGGATTCCTTGTATGGTTTTCTTGTAATTTGATGTAGTAAGACTTTTCATCTCTGATGACTAGTTTTTTTGGTCAGGTTTCTCAACTGTTTAAATTGAAGGAAGATTTCAGGCAGTTTGTATTTAAGGTATGCTTTCCAGGATTTGTCTCTTTGGTGCATAACCTTTTTTGTTTCTTTGGAGAGCCAAGGGGTGGGTTTAGTTCTGATTCTTTTTTTTCTTATTGGAGCTTGGGAGTTAAGGATAGTTAAGAACGTAGAATTGAAATATTCAACGGCTCTGTCTAGTGGCAGTGTTTTTAGGGGGTTCAAATTAGTTAGCTTAAGGGCGCTAGAGAAATAATCTTGATTAAAGCTGGTTAGGTTAAGTGTCTGAATGAAGTAGTGAGAGTGGGGGGAAGTGGGAGTGGCTCGAATAGAGAAGGCAGGGAGGTGGTCTCCTAAAGGGTCAGGAATTACACCAGATGAAATAATTTTGTTAGGATGGGATACAAGTATCCAGTCGAGTATGGTACCAGGGGGGTTGTTTTTGTTAGGTCTAGTAATGGAGTTAGTGAGTTGAGTGAAGTTAAATAGATTGATGGTAATGGAGGGATTAGGATTATTGATTTTTCCCCAGTCAATGTTAACATCTCCCAGAATAAAGGTTTCTAGTTTGATGTTAGAAGAGGACCAGGAGAGGATGTCTTCCAATATGTTGGCATTATTACGAGGAGGAATATAGAGTGAAATAATGCAGATGCTTTTGTGGATGTTCATCTGAAGTACACCAATGACTAGTTGTTCTGCATTACTGAAGGATGGAATGGAGTTAGGGTATGGGGTCATAGTCAGGAGGTTAGAGTAAATTAAAGCAACTCCTCCTCCTCTTTTGTTAGTGAGGTCAGATTGGAGGGAATGATATCCAGGAGGTAGGAATTCGGAGACTTAGATGTGAGGTTTTAACCAGGTTTCAGAGATGGCCACTATGTCTGGGGAGTTATGGGTAAGCCAGGCATGGAAGAGTGTGAATTTATTTTTTAAGCTTTGCACATTAAAAGTGAGGAACTTGAGATTTTTATTAGTATGTTTATTTTTGGAGCTGGGCAGATTTGTTGGAGAGAGGTTAGAAGGGGGATTTGTAGGAGAGCAATAAGGACCTGGATTGGGGTGAATATCGCCAGCTAAATGCACGAGAGTATAATAGGTGGTAAGTTTATTAGGTTTGTACAGGAAACATTGGTAGAGGTTTGCTTTAAGTACATGGGTATTATTAGGGATTGGAATTAATTTTATTTTGAAGAGAAGTAGAGGGTGGGAAATGATTAGAGGCGGAGATGAGATGAGAAATGCCTTATGCAAACTAGTAACAGCTTCCATTAAACATTTTAAAGCACTGCACACAGACTGAAGTCTTTACAAAAATATATTTTCTTACATGTAACATGCCTTAAGATGCTGTGGCCAAGAACATTAAGTAACATTTAAAAATGGATGGAGTACATTATGAAACAATCATGTTCAATAAAACAGCTCCATCACAGAAAATCTCCAGATTAATCATACACCTCTAGGAATTTACTATCCCTTGTTGCTGGGAAGTGTGTTTCTCTTTGGTGGTTGTTTTACACCTAGGTAACCTTCTACAGGCAGAGTATTGGTCTGCCAACTTTTGCAAAAGAAAAGAAAAACAAAGTAGTGTGCCTGAATCCTGCAAAGTTTGTCTGATCTTTTTGAGGCTGCCAGCTGAGAATCTGCATATGGAGAATTAGCCTGAAACACATCAAATAATGCTCACTGCACAGAAAAACTACCACTGGCTTTGGGTCATAGCCCAGTAACTCTAAAGCCTTCTTTTTAACACCAGATGCCACAAAAGCTTGACACTAAAAGTAGAGCCACAAAGAGCAAGGTATCTTCAAAGGTGGGGTCATTAGGAGGGGCCATTTAAAATTAAGAAGTCTTCAGAGTATCATAGCCCTGAAAGAGACACTTGTGAGTGGTAATCCAGGTTTTTCTCTTCCCTCTTGGGAAAGGTCAGGCTCAAAGTATCCCTGACCAAGATGAGTGGGGGTGCTTACACTTGTGGGGATGTCCACCTGAAGGCCTGGCATGATCCACCTCTGCCAGCTTTGTAGGAGGGTTTAGTGGTGCTTGGCCATTGAGAACCAATCTCGGGATTGGGTAGGGGAGGCAGATATATACTCCAACTGCAGTCTTTATGACTCACCCCTTGGTATGTTTGCCACATGTACAAGGAATCCCTCGAATGCCATGTGGTCACATCACTACTACTAGTGGTGAAAATCCCTTGTCCCCTGCTTTATCAGTAGGAATCTCTTTACTGGCAGCACTAAGTCGTCACTATTGGAAAGTTCTGTGTTTTACTTGGTCCACACTAACATGCCTAAATCTTTCAATTTGTCTCCACAGGAGTGCCAACAGGGGTAGGCAACTCCTTAGATGCTGTGCCAGATGGCAGTGTATCAGGCCTGCCTTGATTGTGACTTCCATGTTGGAACATTAAGACAACCACTATCCACCATCATCACATGTTTGGTGGATACATGCCACTAACTACCTGTGATTTAAATGAGCAAGAATGAAGCATCTTTTGCAGCCACACTTGCTCTGCAGGGAGGGTGCACCCCAGACCTCCATTTGGGGACATCTGGTCCTAAACAGATGTATGAAAAGTCAAATCCTAAACAGAGATGCTACAAACAGCAAAAAATGATCAGAATGGGTAATAAAACCATTCTCCTATGGGCATTTATCTGCACTCCAACTTGCAGTCTGGCCTGACAGACTACATAAAACATATGGCTGAACTGCACCATGCTGCAAAAAAGTGAGTAGGGCCAACTGTAAGAAAACCATCACAGAGAGACATGAGGTGAAAACAATGAGGGGAGAGTGGGTATTCCGTCTTTGTGTAGGGCTCTGCCCACAGCAAAGATCCTGAAGTTACGACTGTAGCAATGACCTAAAAGAATATATCTGGATTATGATTAGCCACATGCAAAGTTTAGGACTGCAGAGAAGACGTATGAAAACAGAATTTCAGTGCTCTATTTCAGTGCTCAATTTAAAAGAACTGATTTTCATGCAGCGACTTGATAAGAAAATCACATTCTACAGCAAAGTATCTTAAAGCAGGACATAACTTTAAAAGACAATTAATGGACTAAAAAAGAACAATAATGAATGAACCGCATCTAAAAATATTTGTAGAGTCTGCAAGTAATTGGGTCTCTACGGAATTGAACCATGCAGACACTGACTGAAGTCTGACAGTGAAACTGTATTTGTACAGTAATTTAATGGAAGGCATCTGAAAAGGTCAATTAATGTAAATTTTTCAAATGCAGACTAGATGGCCACCAAATTTGACTTGATGCAAGAGCATTACAGAAGGTCACCAGGTGCTAAAGTTGGTCTTTTAGTGATACTTTCTTCAGAAACTCCTTTACGGAGGTCGCAGTACTATAACATCTATTGGGGGGGGGGGGGGCATGAATGCCACACACAACCAAGGAAAGGCAGTGGTATTTGAAGAGTGAGCTACATACACAGACGGCAAGGGTGCTTACTGAAGCTGTATACTTGGTGGACAAAGCAGAAACAGTACTATTTTGTAAAGCCCTGTACAAAGATTCTCAGGTGAAAGCACAACATCACATAAAGGGAAAATCAAGTGTATGAAGGGAAACGTCATGGTCCTGCTCACCATACTACCTAGAGCACTGTGGAATCAAACGTGGCAGAAATGAATTCAGCTTGCAAACCAAGCCTATGGCTTATGTCCTTGTCCTTAACAGAGTAGCTTACATACATAAGTCATGCCACACACCCTTACAATGGCATACATTCTACCATGGCCCATATTTTGAGCATCTGAAAAATACAATGAGAAAACGTTAAGAATCCAAGTCGGTTCTGAGGAAAATGCTACACATGGGACTACTACACAAACGTGCCTCCCTCCTGATATGTCCGGGTCTGCCACACTAAAAAAAGTCTTCTGCTCACACCATTCAGTGTCTTAAATGTCAAACTAAGAAACGTTGACAGCTAACAACTAGATTTAAGTCCTGCTCACAGGCATATTTAAAGAAAGAGATAAACAATGAAGGCTTTGTTTCAAAAATTCAAAATAAGGCAGTTCAGCTACAATAATCGGAGATAAACCTACGAATGAGAGGGAATGCATCTAGACGTACAGCCATGGAAAAGGATTTAAGAGCACCAGAGATGGCAAAAGTACAGTTGTGTACACTTACCATAAATGTACATGTTACAGTGCATTCACTGTTGCAGTCATTACACTTTGGAATTCAGGCCGACTGAGGGCAACCTGCCAGAGTACCCAAGTCTTGGGTCCTGCGTCGGTTGTTGTCTCCTCTTCCATGACATCAGGTCATCAGGGGAATAAAACATGCAGCAGACGCCATTCTCTCTGGTTTTTCTTGCCCCCAAAAAGGTAGCAAAATATATATATATATATATATATATATATATATATATATATATATATATATATACACACACACACACACACACACACACACACATATGCATCAATATAAACTTATAAACTTTACCTTCATCTACATGCAAATACACCACATAGGTTGTAGAAGATAGAGAAGGAAAGAAACTCCAGAATGACAAGGGGATGGTGGGAGGGTAACCTGAACTGCAACAGTGAATACACTCGAACATCTACATTTATGGTAAGTGTACACAACTGTACTATGTTCTTCGTGTTTCACTGTTGCAGTCATTACATTTGGGTAGAATCCCAAAGCTATGGTTGGGGGGCTGGAGCTAAACAGCATTAGGAGTGGCGATAAGCCCTGCAGAACGGCAGTGGCAAAGCCTGCTCTGGATTTAGAGTAGAAAGGTAAATGATAATGCTTAGTAAAAGTGTGAACAGAACTACAAGTAGCAGCCTCTAGAATGTCTTTGGTTGGTACTCCCCTTAGAAAGGCTGCTGAAGTAGCTGCAGCTCTGGTGGAATGAGATCTAATGCCCTTGGGCACAGGTCTACCATGATGTAAGTAGCAGAAATGGATGCAGCAGCTTATCCACTTTGGAATTGTCTGCTTTGAAATAGCCTTGCCTTCTGATCCTGCAGCATATGTCACTAGTAATTGCTCAGTTTTTCAGCTATAGTCCTGCATATCTAGAATCTTAGCTGTGTGTACGTCCAAGGAATGCAGAATTCTCTCCCCCTTGTTCTGCGGATTTGGATAAAAGGTTGGCGATGAATTGTTTGGTTAAGAGCCACACTGGAAACCACCTTAGGCATAAAAGTAAGATTTGTCCTCAGAGATACCCTGTCTGGGTAAAATATGATAAAAAGGCTCTATAGCCATGAGGGCCTGTAGCTCTGAAACTCTTCTTGCTGAAGTAATTGCTAGTAGCGGAGCTGTTTTCCATAAGAACTTTATATCAGCGGCAGCAGCTGGTTCAAATGGAGGCAATGTGAGATTTTCCAACACATAACTGAGGTCCCATGCAGGCAATGGTGATCTTCCAGGAGGCCTTCAATTTTTGGCTCCTCTAACATACTGCTTTAGTAAAGGATGAGAAAAGATTGGTGGCTCAGTATAGTAATGAGCCGAAATGGCAGAGGCATGGATTTTAATTGATGAGAAAAATGGGCCTTTGCCAAGCATCTCAGTTAATCATTGCAATATCTGAGGAATATTTGGTTCTGCTGTATCAGTTCCTTGTGCTTGATTCCAAGCACAGAATCTCTTCCATTTGTCAGCACAAGATTTTCTGGTACTAGGCCTTCTGGCTTCCAAAATGACATCCATCACAGCTTTACTGAGAGGTGTTGTTTGTAAGACTACATGATCAGCCATGCTGCCAGTGTCAGAGTCTGTAGTTCGAGCCACAATACGATCACAACTTCAGAAACAATTGCCACAAACCAAGCCTTGGAGGAAACCTCTTTTATTCCACCAACTTAGTCGGTGGAATAAAAGAGGTTTCCTCCAAGGCTTGGTTTGTGGCAATTGTTTCTGAAGTTGTGATCGTATTGTGGCTCGAATTTTTTGCTGGTTTGCCCTGTTTTTGGGAATTTTGACTTTTTACAGAGTCTGTAGTTGATTGTGCAGGATCTGATTGTTTTGGGACAGTAGTTGTGGTCTTTGAGGCAAGGTCCAAGCTGGGTATTGAGACAAGTTCCTTAGGAGTGGGTACCAGTATTGGCGGGGCCAGTCCGGGGCAATTAGTATCATCTTTGGTTTCTCGTCTGACTTTTAGGAGGACCTTGGGGAGAAGAGTCAGAGGAGGAAAGGCATAGACTGATAGGTTTTTCCAACTGAAGGATAGGGCGTCCACTTTCCATGCTTGCTGTGAGAAGTCATTGTGCAGAATCTTTTCAATTGATAACTTTGAGGAGAGGCAAATAGATCTATGTCTGGGCTCCCCCATTTCTCTGTTATGCTGAAGACTTGTGGATTTAGTTTCCACTCGTGAGGATCCATAAGGTTTCTGCTTAAATAGTCTGCCAGAGTGTTTTGTTTTCCTGGCAGGAATTGAGCTTGAAGATGTACTTGGTAGGTCAAAGCTGTGTTCCACAGTGCCATGGCTAATCTGCAAAGGGGGTATGTGTGTGTGTGCCCCCTTGCTTGTTTATATACCACATGACTGCGGTGCTGTCCGTCTTTATCAGTAGTTGTCCTGGATGAAGTAAGTCCTTGAAAGCTGTTAGGGCATTTTGAACGGCTAGCATCTCTTTCTGGTTGATATGCAGATGCATTTGTTTTGATGACCATATGCCCTGAATGATTCTTCCTGCCATGTGGGCCCCACAGGCATAATCTGATGCGTCTGTTGTGGTTTGGCTGGCAGGGGGTAGAGTGAATGGCAGTCCCATGTTTTGGTGACGTGCCTTTGCTCACCATAGAAACCCCTGCTGCAAGCAGGGAATGAGTGGAATCATTGTTTATAGACTGAGAATGTTGACTGCATAAACTTTTTAGGTACCATTGAAGTTTCCTCATATGCAGTCTTGAATATGGAATCAGTAGGATGCAGGATGCCATGAAGCCCAGAGCCTGCAGAATTTGTCTTGCAGAAAACTGTTTTTGTTGCCATCAGTTTGAAGCAAGTAGTCAGTTGCCTTTGCTTGTCTGGCGTGAGGTAAGCCATCCGGGCAGTTGTTTTCAAGCTTGCACCCAGGAATGTTATCTTTTGAAAGGGTACCAGTTGTGATTTTTTTTTGTTTATTGTGTACCCTAGGCATGTTAGAAGCCTTTTCACAAACGCCACAAGTATCCTTGTTCTCTGCTTGAATGAAACAATCGTCCAAGTACAGATATATTTGTATACTTCTTTGTCTGCAAAATGCAATTACTGGTGCCAGGCACTTTGTAAAGACCCTGGGTGCAGTAGATAAGCCAAAGGGCAGTGCAGAGAATTGGTAATGCATTAATGCATTAAGCCCGCCTTGAATTGGAGGAATCTTCTGCACAATTGCCTTATTGGGACATGCAGGTATGCCTCTTTTAGGTCTAAAGTCATCAGCCAAGCATTCTTGTCCAGCATGGGCAGAAGCTGTTGCAAAGTTAGCATTTTTAATTTTGGAATGTCCAGGTGTGTGTTCAAAACCGATAAATCCAGTACTGGCTGCCAGGCCTTGTCCTTTCTGGGTACCAAGAACAGTTTTGAGTAAAAAACCTTGTCCTTTTTCCTGTTCTGGTACTGTCTGAATGACCCCCATATCCATGAGGGACGTAACCTGTTTCTGTGCCTCTGCCCATTTATTTTTTGGCAGATCTGGCCAACTATTTGCCATTGCCAGTGTGTGGAAGTGGAATCTGGATCCCTGTGATACGATGTTTAGTACCCACTTGTCCTGGGTTATTAACTGCCAATTTTGAGCAAAAAGTGCTAATTTTCCCCCTATGGGTGCTGCCAAAAGATAAGTGCTTGTTGTAGGCAGAGGGAAGTCATTGGGATTGCTTTCTGTAGGTTTGCACTTTATCTCCTCCAGATTTGGAGGTGGAAGCGCCCCATTGCTTTGAGCTGTATGAAACTTGCACCTGGTATCTGGAACCCTTAGGGCATCTGGATTTGCCCCTTTGAGCTGTCTGACATAGGAAAGGACCATTTTTTCTAGGCCAGTGCCTACTGAATCTTGGTGGCTGCACTTGTAAGAAGTCTAACAGTTTGCATAGACTTAGCTTTGTCTTCCATTTTCTTTAAAACCTCTTCTGCCTTAATACCAAACAGAGAATCATGCTGTAAAGATGCATCTAGCTATTTAGCTTTAACATGGTCAGGCAAATTATGTTTCTTTAACCAGGCATGCCTCCTAATCACAGATCCAGTAACTGCGGCCCTGCAGGAGGCCTCTAAGGAATCAAAACCACATTGCAAAGTATGCTTTCCAACTTGTTCAGCTGCATGCAATAGTTCCTGCAATTCTTTATTTTCTGCGCATTCTGAAATCATCATTTTCTGTTTCAGCAATCCCATAACATGCTGTTGGTACTTAAGCATATGAAATTGACAGTTTAAGGCCCTGATTGCCAAGGTTGCAGATATATAAACCTTTTTTCCCCATCTGTCCAGTGCCCTTGAATCTCTCAGAGGGGGTATGACTTTTTTTGCTGTTGAGGCCTTAATTCCCTTTGGACTCTAATAGTTTCAGGATCAGCAGCAGAGTTTCTAAATAAAAATTTATGAGAGTCAGGGAACCTGTAATACTGGTCAGGCTTACTGGGAACTGGAGGTAAGGAGTCAGGGGTCAAGCCTGACTCCAAAAACACATCATCCACAATGTCGAAAACAGCGGGAATGGCTAAAGGCCTGTGCTGAGGGAGAAGGAGATCCCCAAGCCTCTTTTTTGATTCTGAGAAATCTTGACTCTCCCAGTGAAAATACTCCCTCAAAGTATGCAAGGTTTCTCCAAATGAATAATCCTCAGGAGGAGATTCAGATGAAAAACTCCTCAGCATCAGATATTTAGATATAGATAATTCCTGATCAGAAGAGGAATCAGAAGAAATCGAAACCTGATCTGAAGATTCATAATCAGTGTCTTGCCTAGGCCTCTTATCAGGAGGGGGATGGGTACCCCTGATCAAGGTAACAAGGTCTTCAGCCATTTTGATAATCTGTTTTTTAGGCATAGAGGCCTGTGCACTTGGCTCATGCGTCATTTTTAGTTTTAGAAGTTGCTTTTATCTTTGGTTTTGCAGCTGTAGTTTGATATACAAATGTTGAGGTCTGAATACACCCTCAGAAGCCGGTGCCTGCTCAGCGGCTCCAGACCCATCCGAGGGAGATACATCCTTCGGTCCAATACCTTGAGTATCTTGTGGCATGCCGGACTCCACATGGGTGTCGGTAGAAGCCTGCGACTCGAAGGTAGCGGGTATCAGGGGCTGCGAAAACACCTCACTGAGTACCGGCGACTGGCTTAAGAGAAGCTTCATCGTCGGTTTTGGATCTCGACTGCCTTTCTCTGTCCTTTTTCTTTGTGTTTATGTACTCCGGTAGTCGGATTGCTATCCGACATCTCTGGGTAGTTAAATCTGTTTCCAAAATACTTTGATGCAAAAATATACCGACGTTTAATAGTACATTGGTTAAATCTAGCACAAAACCGACAGCCAGGCACATTGCTATCAGGGCCTAGCAAAGTAATACAGTATAAATGGAAATCCTTATGAGGTATTTGCTTCCCACAAGTAATACAATTATTAACTTTTATAAATGGAAATCCTTATGAGGTATTTGCTTCCCACAAGTAATACAATTATTAACTTTTTCTGACATCGGTAAAAGGCAAGAAAAAAAGTTTCCCCAATGGGGTACTTGGCTTTAGTGAAGACTTTGGTTCTGAAACTCGAATATTTCAGTAGTCGGACGACCGGCACTTGAGAAATGCTTCTGCTTCGGGCACCGCGCAGCAAGAAAGACTAAAGAAAATGGCGTTGGCTGCATGTTTTATATTCCTGACGACCTGACGTCATGGAAGAGGAGACAGCAACAGACGCAGGACCCAAGACTTTGGAATTCAGGCCCACTGAGGGCAACCTGCCAGCAGATTATCCAAATGTAATGACTAACCGTGAAACACTAAAAACATCAAATGATGTAATTTGTTTTCATATTGCACTATTTACACAGGCCAACACACAGAACCTAATTTTGGGGAACAGACTACAGAAAGGACAAGAATGGTAAGGCGGTGTTGGAAAGTAAAACTATCCAGAAAAACTGACAAAAGCCTGGAATGTGCACAGTAGGTAAAAAAGCAGTGTAACGGGACATGATTAAGGGTGAAGATTAGAAATGCTTTCTCACACAAAAATGCATAAATGAGGTTGCTAAAATAGCACACGGAAGCAGCACAAATTAAAGTGTCAGGTGTATGTTCCAGAACAAAAATCTAAACAAGTATTCCAAAACTCAGTGTTCAGTAAACCCTTTTCAACATTCATTCACTTGCACCAGCAAGGTGTAGCAGTATGTAAGATGGGCAAAGCATTCCCCAAGTTACAATTACTACAGCAGTAAATGGTTCTGAAATTTGACACCAAAGATGCACGTGAAATAAGTGTTTAGCAGTTGAATTCAGGTGCAGATAGAGACCAGGCAAAGTGTCTTGCAACAGTCAAAAGGTCTTCCCGGGGACTAGAATGTCTGACTCAGTGTGTTCCAGAATACACTAGAATGTATTCTGAAAAAATCAGATCAGATGAGTCAGTAAAGTTCTCTTACATTTCATTTCAGGAAACCCAACTTTTCTATGGTTGGAGAACAACAGCTGAAGGCCACATTGAACAAAGTGTTCAAAATAAAAACTTCTATAAAAGATTTACCACACAGGCAAGGAACAGTTGGCCACTTCCTAAAATCGGTGTCTTGAGGATAGTAAGGTGCAAGACCAACTCTCCAACTGCAAAAAGAAACATGGGGAAAAAAATTCTGGAACCCCTGTAAGGCTGACATATAGCACACACACAAGTTCCAACATCTAACTAAAAAAATGTGTAGGAAGCTGAAGCAATGGCCAAGATGCACTGTCGAAGAAACTGCTCACTTTCAACCATATAGGTTCATAGGTAGGTAGTAGGCTATCGACCCA
Organism: Protopterus annectens; assembly: GCF_019279795.1. NCBI lineage: Eukaryota > Metazoa > Chordata > Ceratodontiformes > Protopteridae > Protopterus > Protopterus annectens. The sequence continues at coordinate 1,901,103,120 of NC_056733.1, read as the reverse complement.
AGGGCCTAAGTAAGCCTAGCCAACAAGGTTCCCTGGCTTACGCCACCAAAGAAAGTTATTTTCCTGTCGAGCAGAGCCACAGAAGTGATCCCCGGGTGCATTTCCTATTTCCCATCCACTCATCAAGATTTTTCTTAAACAGTGCTAATGAGTAACTTTGCTTGACATAGATGGGTAGCTTGTTCCCGGGTATGGGAAGTCTCTGGGACAGGAATCTATCCTTCCAGCATGTCCTGTTTACTGTGGTGATAAGGTTTATGTCCCTACAGCGTGTAGCCCGGAAGGACTGGGATTTCTTTAGGTGTAGCATGTCCAACAGCTCTGGGTTTGATATAGCTTCATATGTTAGGCAGAGATCACCTCAAAGTAGGTGATATGCTACAGAGTAAAGCTGGAGATTTTGAGATGGTCAGTGTAGGGCATCTGAGGCCAGTAATCCTCTGTGGGGTACTTCTGTGGCCTTTCCAGCTGCTGCAGATGTTTTTTGAGGTACATTCCAAAAGGGGCGTTGCACTTTATAATGGGTCTGAGTGTTGAGTAGAGAGGAACAATGACCTCTTTTTGTGATGAGGTGTGCCACGAAGAAGGATTTCTTGACTATTGTGGCAATGTGATTATCAAAGGAGAGACTACTGTCCACGTGGGTCAGAAGGTCTCATCACACATTCGGCGTTAAGTAGACTGCCACCTATGTGGTAGCTCATGGGTACAGAATATTTACTAAAGGGGATGACGATGCACTTTTTGGCAGTGAGCTTGAGGCCATGGCTCTGACACCAGGTATCTGTATCAGTGAGGCCCTTCTGTAGGATTGTCCACATCATTTGGGGACTCAACTATAGCTCAAGTTTGCAGTTATCTGCGAACTTCATTAGTCAAAGACCTTCTGTGTTGGCCTGTACTTCAAAGTTGATATCAAACAGGACACGTCCCAGGACTGAACCCTGTGGTACTCCACTTGTCACTGGTTTTATGTCAGATTTTGAGTCTGGAACTTTTACAGTGTGGGTTCTGTCAGTGAACCAGTTGGCAATCCATCTTGTGACATAGGGATTTATACCTCGCTTACTGAGTTTAGCTATAATTCCAGAATGCGGGATGGTGTTGAAAGCTTGGTGAGGTCAAGATAGGCTGTGTGAACCACCTTACCCTTGTCTATAGTTTTGGTGAATGCCTCAAAGAAGTCGATCAGGTTCAGGAGGCATGATCTGCCTTTCACAAATCCGAACTGGGTGGGGTCCAGAGTTTGGAGGTTACCAATGTCTGTTTATGAGTTCCATGATGACACGTTCCATGGCCTTACAGGCTCGTCAGGCTAACAGGGTGATAGTTCCCAGGATTAATGGTGGCTCCCCCTTTGTGGAGTGGGATAACTGTTGCTGTGCATCATTCAGTGGGCACAAAGCCTGATGCGAGACTATGACTGAACATGGTGCTTAGGTGGGGAGCCAGTTCGTTCTGAAGTTCGTGTAAAATGCAGCCTGGGATGTTGTCCGGCCCCATGGATGTTGTGCTTTTGGCTTTAAAGAGTGCAGCTTTTACCTGCTTAGTTATGATTACAGGTACTCTGCATTCTTCCTGTACAGATATAGGCCCTTTAGGGGGTGAGAGGGGGGTAAAGTTAGCACTAAACCTATCTGCCAGGATGTTGGCAATTTCAGTTGGTTCTGTAATTTTCGTGCCGTTGTGTTGCAACTCAAAGCAGATCTGCGTGTTGCCATTGAGATTTTTGCCATAGCTATAGAATGCTTTGTGGTCGTCCCTAGAATCAGTGGCAATTTTGTTTTTGTAGCTCGCTTTGCAGGATCTTATAAGGGACCTCAGCTTCTTATTGAGGCTGACCAGGAACTCATCCACTCATGGGACTTTAGTTTCTTCTTTCTGTTGTAAAGTTTGTTTATGGCAGAGGACCACCAGATTGGCTTCCTTTTTTTGGAGAATAGCGTCCTGGTTCCGTTTGGGACAGCATGATCCATGCACTCTTGTAAGTACTTAGAGTGCATCTGCGTAGGATTCAGCAGTTGTAACTATATTGTCCATCTGCATGGGTGTCATGAAGTTTGCCACTTCTGTCAAGCATGAAGTTGGCTTTGGAGAAATTTTTTACTGTTGTTTCCTTAATGGGGGGGTGGGTGCGGGATTTGGATATCTAGGGTGATTAGCTTATGTTCGGATCTGACCAACGAAGAGTTGACTTCAGGTGTGTAACATCTGTCACTCATTTTGGTAATGACTAGGTCTAGGATATTGTTGCCCCTGGTGGGGGTGTGGATAAGTTGACCCAGGGCACTGGAATTTATGAATTCCAGAAAACGTTTAGCGAAGGAATTGGTACACGAGTTGATTTCCCAGTTAATGGTGGGGTAGTTGAAATCGCCCATTATTAGGGTGTTTGGTTGAACCCCAACATTTTCCAGTACATCAAGAAAAGAGTAGGAATCCTGGGGCATGGTGGGGGATCTGTAGCAAGCTACAATTTGGATTGAAGTTTTGCCCAGAGTTAGTCGCACCTGGATAACCTCGGATGCATTATGCTGTGCAACTAGCCTGGAGGTGTGGACATTCTTGGGTTGGGAGGTGGCCTAATGGTTAAGGTGTTTGCCTTACAACCACAAGGCACAGGGTTTGAAGCTCACAGGGGATAATTGGCTAGGCTTAAAATGGCTTGCAAGGGCAGTTAGCCTAGTACTAACCTATGAACATGGACACACCTCAGCCTTGCGTGTTCCAGTCTGGGTTAGGTGGCCGAAAAGTGTGGTACGAGTTATAGCCTGGTAATGCAGGGGTGCTCTCTGGAGCCTTGAACCAGGTCCCAGTCACTGCACAGATATCAATGTTCTCCATTTTAAGGAGGGCCTCGTGGGAGTGCATTTTGAGATTTGGACTTCTAGCATTGAGTAGCATTACCCTCAGTTTTTGCTTGCCTGTTCCTGTTACGGTGGTGAATTTGTCATTTGAACCTTGCCTAAAAAAAGGCACTACAGGGGTGACAAGAGCCTTAGCCAGTATCCGGAATCCCAGGGGTGACAAGTGCAGGCCATCTCTGGCAAAGCATCATGGTCTGTCGACCATGTTGTCCCAGGCAAACAGATGCTGGATCCCCTTAGCATGACACCAGAAGCTTAGCTAATTGTTGAAGTCAATCATTTTGTCCTTGTACTGCAGTATCATTCTGGGCAATAGCAGGACGCTACTCAGGGCTAGGGTTATACCTGCCTGGGCTACAAGATCAGAGAACTCTTCCATGTCTCTTTTCATGTAGTCCAGGGAGGTACATCTCGGGTCATACACACCAACATGGACAATGACAGAGCCATATTTGTACTTGTTGTGGAGTGACCTGAGTGCGTGGGTTATGTGGTGGATCATGGCACCCGACAGGCAGCTGATAGTAACCCTCTCCTTGTTTAGCCTGGTGAGTGGGACATCAGTGTGCCTGACTATGGAGTCAACTATGTCTAGTGTGTTGAGTACATTGTTTTGCCTTATGGGCTGTGGTTGACATATCTTTTTCATATACAGTGCGTCAAACGGAACTGGAAGCCTAACTGCTTGTAAAAATGACAGCTGAGGGTGCAAAGACTCCAGCTCAGGTGTGGAATACAGATGGATGGAGGTACTAGTAGTGGTATCACTGGGTCACAGACCCTGGCCAATGGGAGACAGAGACAGTATTCCTGAAGTGTAAACTGAGGACAATGCACTCAGCCTATAAAACTCCATTTTAGTAATATTTACCTATGCGCCTGTGAGAATATAGGACAAGTCCCCACTGGACAGGCAGTGATAAAACTATAAAATGTCATTTTGTGCACTGTTCTGTCTTCTACAATCAGCATACTGTTGCTAAAATGGCCTAATGCCAAATAAAAGTGATGGTGTGATGTTTGTTTAAAATCCATCCTGCAAAACAAATTGCTTCCAGCACTGACATTTTATTAGACTGGAGGGTGACGAACTCTCATGAGTTGGCCAAGAAAGTACAGTTGTGTACCTACCATAAATGTAGATGTTAGAGTGTATTCACTGTTGCAGTCATTACACTTGGGTTATCCTGCTGGCAGGCGACCCGCAGTCGGCCCGAGTTCCAAAGTCTTGGCCCGGGGTCGGTTGCTGTCGCCTCTTCCCTGACGTCAGTGCGCCACGGGTATAAAAGTTGCAACGGACGCCATTTTTTTTTCAGTTTTTCTTGCCCCAGATGTCAGGTGTCCCCAGCTAGGAAGGCTGAAAAGATAAAAATATGCCAAAAAACATGCATATATTACTGTAAACATTTCCTTCATCTACAAGCAAATACACCACATAGGTTGTATAGAGTTGAGAAGTACAGAAAAGTCCCAGCAAAGAAAGGGGGATGGTGGGTAACCTGCACTGCAACAGTGAATACACTCTAACATCTACATTTATGGTAGGTACAAAACTGTACTATGTTCATCGTGTTTCACTGTTGCAGTCATTACACTTGGGTAGAATCCCAAAGCTGAGGTTGGGTGGCTGGGTCTAAATTGGAATGGGAGAGGCTACCAGGCTTCTGCAGCACTGCAGTGGCAAAGCCTGCTCTGGATTTAGAGTAGAGAGGTAAGTGGTAGTGCTTGGTGAAAGTGTGCACTGAGCTCCAGGTTGCAGCTTCTAAAATGTCTTTTGGTTGGTGGTACTCTAAGAAAAGCTGCTGAAGTGGCTGCTGCTCTGGTAGAATAAGGCCTAATGCCCTTAGGCATTGATTTGCCATGCTGTGCATAACAGAAGCGGATGCAATGTCCTATCCATTTTGAAATTGTCTGCTTTGTAATAGGCTTTCCTTGTGATCCTGCAGCATAGGCTACAAACAGTTCAGTTTTTCTGAAGGCTTTTGTTTTGTCCAAGTAGAATTGTAGCTGTCTGTGTATATCCAAAGCTTGCAGATGTCTCTCCCCTTTATTCTGGGGATTTGGGTAGAAGGTAGGCAAATGAATGGTTTGGTTCAAGGCCACATTGGAGACCACTTTTGGCATGAATGTGGGTTTGTCCGAAGAGAAACCCTGTCCTGATGGAAAATGATGAAAGGTTCCACAGCCATTAATGCCTGTAACTCTGAAACTCTTCTTGCTAAAGTAATTGCTAGGAGCAGAGCAGTTTTCCATAAGAATTTTAGATCAGCAGTGCTGGCTGGTTCAAAAGGAGGCAGTGTGTGTTTTTCTAAAACGAAGTTGAGATCCCAAGTTGGTACTGGTGCTCTCCTTGGGGGTCTTATATTTTTGCCCCTCTGAGGTACTGTCGTAGTAGAGGATGTGAAAAAAATAGGAGGGTCCGTATTGTAATGAGCTGAAATGGCAGAGGCATGGATTTTAATTGATGAGAAAGATAGGCCTTTGTCTAGCATCTCACTTGGGTATTGTAAAATCTGAGGTATACTGGGGACAAGTGGTTCGAGGCCTTGTGCCTGGTTCCAAGCACAGAATATCTTCCATTTTTCTGCATAAGATTTCCTAGTGCTGGGCCTCCTGGCTTCTAAAATGACATCCATAACAGCTTTCGAAAGAGGTGCAGTCCGAGTGGCTACATTATCTGCCATGCTGCCAGATTTAAGGTTTTGAGTTGACTCAGCAGAATCTGATTGTTTGCTGTGTCAGAAGATGAGGAATTTGAGGAAGAAGCCAAGCTGGGCCTTGAGACAAGTTCTTTAGGATTGGGTACCAGTGCTGGCGTGGCCAGTCTGGGGCAATCAGGATTATTTTTGGTCTTTGTCTGACTTTTAGTAGCACCTTGGTAAGAGGAGGCATCGGAGGGTAGGCATAGACTGTCAGGCCTTTCCAGCTGAATAATAGAGCATCCACTTTCCATGCCTGAGAGTGGTAAGTTCTTGTGCAGAATTTCTGTATTTGGTAATTGTGAGGGGAGGCAAAAAGATCCATGTCTGGGCGTCCCCATTTCCTCGTTATCATGCTGAACACCTGTGGATTTAGTCTCCATTCGTGTGGATCCATGAGATTTCTGCTTAGTTCGTCTGCCAGTGTATTTTTTGTTCATGGCAAGAATTGTGCCTGCAGATGTACTTGATAGGTCAGTGCTGTTCCACAAAGTCATGGCTTGCCTGCATAGGGGGTAGGAATGTGTGCCCCCTTGCTTGTTTATGTACCACATAACTGTGGTGTTGTCCGTCTTTATTAATAGTTGTCCTGGATGTAGTAGGTCCTTGAAAGCTGTCATGGCATTCTGAACAGCTAGCATCTCTTTTTGGTTGATGTGAAGATGCATTTGTTCCTTGGGCCACGTGCCCTGAATGGATTTTCCTGCCATATGTGCCCCCCAGGCATAATCCGATGCATCCGTTGTTACTGTCTGCCTGGCTGTGGGTAAGGTGAAAGGCTGTCCCTTGTTGTGGTGACAGGCCTAGAACCATCGAAACTCCTGTTGTAGGCAGGAAATTAAAGTTATGATGGTCTCCAGGCTGTGACAATGCTGAGTCCAAACACTTTTCAGATACCACTGTAGTTTCCTCATATGCAGTTTTGCATATGGAATTAGTAGAATACAGCATGCCATGAAACCCAGGGTCTGCAGAATTTTTCTTGCAGGGAGCTGGGTTTTTGTTACCATCATTTGAAAGTAACGAGTAAGTTGCCTTTGTCTGTCTGGCGTGAGATGAGCCATCTGGGTAGTTGTATTTAAGCTTGCACCCAGGCATATCTCTTGAGGGGGCACTAGTTTTGATTTATTTTCATTTACTGTGTACCCTAGGCAAATTAGTAATCTTTTTACAAACGCCTGAAGCTGCAGAAGAATGTCCTTGCTCTCTGCTTGAATAAGGCAGTCGTCCAAGTAGGGATATATTTGAATTCCTTTTTGTCTGCAAAATGCAATTACTGATGCCAGGCATTTTGCGAAGACCCTGGGCGCAGCAGATAAGCCAAAGGCCAGTGCAGAGAATTGGCAATGCATTGAGCCTGCTACGAATCTGAGGTATCTTCTGCAAGTTTGTCTGATTGGGACATGCAGGTATGCCTCCTTGAGGTCCAAAGTAACTAGCCAAGCCTTCTTGCCCAGCATGGGCAGAAGTTGCTGTAGTGTTAACATTTTGAATTTTGGAACATCCAGGAAAGTATTTAGGATTGATATGTCCAGTATTGGTCTCCAGGCTTTGTCCTTTCCGGGTACTAAGAAAAGTCTTCAGTAAAAACCTTGTCCCTTTTCTTGCTGTGGAATTCTTTGAATAGCTTCCATGTCCATAAGAGCAGCAATCTGTTTTTGGGCCTCTGCCCATTGGTTTTGTGGCAGGTCTGGCATACCTTTTGATTTTGGAAGCGTGTGGAAGTGGAACCTGTAACCCTGAGAGACAATATTCTGTACCCATTGGACTTGGGTGATTATTTGCCAATTTTTTGAGAAAAGTGCTAGCTTTCCCCCTTTAGGAGCTGCCAAAAGGTAAGTGCTTGGCATTTGTAGAGGGAAGTCACTGGACTGTTTCCTATAAGGTTGTGATTTGTCTTCCCCCTCCTTTGGGGGCTGAAGCACCCCATTGTTTAGGTCTGTAGGAGCCTTGGGACTGAGATCTGCCTCTTGGGCGTCTGTATCTGCCTCTTTGTGGCCTGTCTGACACTGGAAAGGACCAATTTTTTGAAGGCCAGTTTCTGCTAAATCTAGGTGTTTAACCTGTAAGAAATCCTTCACTGTCTGCATTGATTTTGCTTTATCCTCCATTTTCTTTAACACTTCCTCTGCCTTAACACCAAAGTATCATGCTGTAGTGGAGCATCCAATAATTTTACTTTAACATGGTCAGGTAAACTTTGTTCTTTCAACCAAGCATGCCTTCGAATAACAGAGCCTGTAACTGCGGCTCTACAAGAAGCCTCTAATGAATCAAAACCACATTGCAGAGTATGCTTTCCCACTTGTTCAATTGCATGCAATAAATCCTGCATTTCTTTACTGTCAGGAGTTTCTAAATTTGAAACCATTTTCTGTTTTAACAATGACATGAGATGCTGTTGATATTTAAAGCATGTGAAACTGGCAATTTAAAGCCCTTACAGTTAAAGTAGCAGAAATGTAAACTTTTTTCACCCATCTGTCCAGAGCTCTGGAATCCCTATCGGAGGGGACAGGATTTTTAGCAGTGGAAGCTTTAACCCCTTTAGGACCCTGAGAAATTGTTTCTGGGTCTGCAGCGGGGTTTTGTAAATAAATTTATGGTAGTCAGGGACCCTGTAGTACCTGTCTGGCTTGACTGGTGCAGGGGGTAAAGAATCAGAAGACAGACTGGATTCCGAAAAAACATCAACAATATCAAGCGCAGGGGAGATAGCCAGGGGCCTGTGCTGAGGCAATAAAAGGAAGTCTCTGAGCCTTTTCTTGGATTCTGAATAATCCTGGCTCTCCCAATGGAAATGCTGCCTCATAGTGGGCAGGGTTTCTCCAAAAGAATAATCCTCAGGCAGAGAGACTGAAGGTATAGACTCCTCTGCATCAGAGTCCTCATAGGGAGGAAGAGAGTATCCCTGATCAGAAGAGGAATCAGAGGAAATGGAAACCTGGTCAGAGGAATCAGTCAGTGTCTTGCCTAGGCCTTTTGTCAGGAGGGGGATGGGTACCCCTGATTAAAGTAATTAGGTCTTCGGCCATTTTTAGCATCTGTTTCTCTGGCATGGATGATTGTTCTGGAGAATGCTGTACTTGTTTCCTTGTCTTTAATGGTGTTTTGGACTTTGCCTTGGCTGCTGAAGTGGGCTTAGTTGTAAGCTGTGAAGGTCTGAAAACACCCTCAGAAGCCGATGCCTGCTCAGCGGCTCTGGACCCATCTGAGGGAATAGTTTCTGTAGGCCCAATACCTTGAGTTTCTACAGGCCTAGGTGTCTCCACGTGGCTGTCGGTTACAGCCTGTGGCTCTGAGGTAGTGGGTGTCAGGGGCTGCAAAAGCGCCTCACTGAGAACCGGCGACTGGCCTAGAAGAGGCTTTGTCGGCAATTTTGGACCTCGGATGCCTGTCCTTTTCTTTGTCTTTGCATTTTTTATAAATTCTGGTCATCGGTTGTTCCAACAGCATTATGTAATTAAACCTTCGGCCAAAGTAATGTAAAGCAAAATCGTACCAATGTTTAATGGTGAGTTTATTAAATCTGGCACAAAACTGACAACTGGTAACGTCGTGATCAGGACCTAGGCAAGGAATACAGTAAGAGTGAAAGTCCTTATGAGGTATTTGCTTCCCACAAGAAATACAATTATTAATTTTTACTGACATCGGTCTGGAGCAAGAAAAAGTTTCCCCAACTGGGTACTTAGCTTTATTGAAGACTTAGGTTCTGAAACTCAAATTTAAAAATCTCAGGAGTCGGCCGACCGGCACTTGTGAACTGCTTATGCTTCGGGCACCGCTCGGCAAGAAAGACTGAAGAAAATGGCGTTGGTTGCAACTTTTATACCCCTGGCGCACTGACGTCAGGGAAGAGGCGACAGCAACTGACCCCGGACCAAGACTTTGGAACTCGGGCCGACTGCAGGTCGCCTGCCAGCAGGATAACCCAAGTGTAATGACTGCAACAGTGAAACACAAACATCTTGATTGTGATGGAATGAATTGGAGAAGGCTTCTTTTCAACAATGCATAATGAAAGTACTAAGTAACTTATGGTCATTTCCCTTTTCTTCCCAAAAAAAACAGGTGCAAAAAAGCTGTTTACCTGATATGCTGACTACCTGCCACACAGAACTTATTTTTTTTTTTTGTACTCACCATATACAGAGAATAGGATACCTGACTTTTTAAACTCTAACATTAAGCACTATGCATTTTCATACAAGTTAACTTCTTGGAAGACCAAACAGCAAAAATTGTTAAAAATCTGGGTTCTCACCACCATATAGTGGTATAAATAATCTTCAGCTACTCCAAGTGGGGGAGCATACTTTTTTTTTTTCAGGGACACCCCCGATTTTGACTTGTTCTGTAGCTTGGTCTCCCTTAATATCCTTAAAACTGGTGGCATTTGGATAGGTTGTTGTGAATTACACAATAAAAAATGACAATACAAATTAGACTTATTTTTCTTCAGAAAATGTATATTAGTTCACATTCTCCTACTTTGTCAATGTTTCAAGTTAACAGTCAGTGTTTCAGGTTAATAGTACTAATACGTTAAGTGTCCCTGATTGATTATTTCTGGAACTGCCCCAGATTCTATTGCAATTTGTCCTTATTGGTGGTGGTGTGTGCATACCCAGGCTGCCAGTGAAATTCTGATGCATTCTTAAAGGGACAGAGCTCCTTAAATATTGGCCATTTCCCTTACTTCCAAAAGCATCTGTTCTTCACAAGCCCCTTCCTAAGCTGTATGACCAATGATGGCGCAGTTCACAGCTTTCCAAAGTAAACGGGCTGATAAGATGGCAGGTAGTGTGTGTACCCACCACCTTTCACTGTCCCACCCCCCCAACTACTAAAAATAAGCCCCCGGCCTCTCATTTTTATCCTCATCCAGATTACTGACGCTCTCCAGCTCCAATCCAGACATAATACACGTGACACTACATTATTTCTGCCACAGGACCAAGTTGAAATTTAGCGAACGAAGGTACAGAGAAGTAGAAAGCAATGTGACATGCCTTCCAATGCTTACAGCAGCCAAAGATGAAAATCTGCATTTGTGAATGGCAACTACGAGAGAGTGAAAAAAGTACAGTTGTGTACACTTAACATAAATGTAGATGTTCGAGTGCATTCACTATTGCAATCATCACACTTGGGTTATCTGTCTGCAGGTAGCCCACAGTCTGCTCGAATACCAGAGACTTAGTATTTCTGAGTCTGTTGCTGTAGCTTCAGGACTGACGTCAGTTCGCCAGGGGTTTAAAAACAGGCAGCCAATGCCATTACATCAGTTTTTCTTGCCCCAAATGTCAGGAGCCCCCAAACAGGGAGCTAAGTTATGGTGGGAAAAACACCACCGGCAAAAAGTAAACACCAACAGTGCTGTAAGGGGTGAGTAAGAGAGAGAGAGAAGTAGAGAGAGGGAGAGACAAGGGGGCTGGAGGGTGGGAAACCAGGACCGCAAGAGTGAATACACTTGAACATCTATATTTATGGTAAGTGTACACGACTGTACTATATTCTTCGTGTTTCACTGTTGCAATCACACTTTGGTTGACTGCCAAAGCTGAATATTGGGTGGTGGCAGTCAAGTAGAGATGGGGCTGGCTAGAATGCTCTGCAAAACTGCTGTTGCAAAACCTGCCATGGATTTGGAAAAGATAGGCAGGTGGTAATGTTTGGTGAATGTGTGAACAGAACTCAAGTAGCAGCTTCCAGAATGTCCCTGGTAGGGACTCCACTCAGAAAGGCTGCAGAGTTTGAAGTTGCCCTAGTGGAATGCATTCTGATCCCCCCGAGGGGGTGGTTTCCCATGGTGTTTGTAACAGAAATGGATAAAATGTACTATCCATTTGGAGATGGTTTGTTTTGATATGGCCTTGCCCTCTGCCCCTGGTGCAAAGCTGACTAGTAACTGGTCAGATTTCCTGAAGGCCTTAGTCCTATCAAGGTAAAATCTGAGCTGTTCTGAGCTGTTTGTGCACGTCTAAAAGGAGTGCAGGATCCTTTCCCCCTTATTTTGAAAGTTAGAGAAAAAGGAGGGCAAATGGATAGATTGGTTGAGAGCCACACTGGATACCACTTTAGGCATAAAAGTAGGGTTAGTCCTGAGGGAGACCTTGTCAGCATGAAAAATAATGAAGGGTTCCACAGCCATAAGTGCTTGTAGCTCAGACACTCTTCTAGCTGAGGTGATGGCCAGAAGCAAGGCTGTTTTCCAAGAGAGGAATTTTAAATCTGTTGACGCTGCAGGCTCAAAGGGGGATAGCGCAAGCTTTTCCAGCACAAAGTTAAGGTCCCAAGCGGGGGTGGGGGCTATTCTTGGTGGCCTTAAGTTGTTAGCCCCTCTCAGGAACTGTTTAATGAGAGGGTGAGAGAAGAGAGGTGGGCTCAGTGCTATATTGAGCAGAGATGGCAGAGGCATGGATCTTAATGGAGAAGGATAGGCCCTCTGTGGAACAGGTCTGCTAGGTAGGCCAGGATGAGAGGTAAGGAGGGCTGTGCTATATCTGCTCCTTTACAGAAAATCCAAGAACTATACACCTCTTCCACTTATCAGCATAGGATTTACTAGTACTGGGTCGTCTGGCTTCACGAATGACATCCAGCACCTGCTTGCTTAGGTTGGCCAATGGAGGATAGTTTAAGGAATAAGCCAGGCTGCAAGGTTCAGGGTTTGCAGTTGCGAATGCCAAGATCTGTCCCTCCTGCTGAGTGAGGAGGGTTGGGATCTGGGGTAGGTGCCAGGGTGGCACCGGTGACAGACTGCACAGTAGTGGGTACCAATGTTGGCGTGGCCAGCCTGGGGCAGTCAGGACTGCCCTTGGTTTATCCTGCCTTATCTTGAGTAGCACTCTTGTAAGAAGTAGCAGAGGGAGAAATGCATAGATTGAGAGGTTTACCACTGGAAGAATAGGGCATCCACTTTCCAGGCCTTGCTGTGAGGTACCCTGGTGCAGAATTTGCTGAGCTGGTGATTGTAGGGGGAGGCAAATAGGTCCACCTTCGGGGTACCCCATTTCTGGGTTAGAAGGCTGAAGGTGCTGAGGTCTAATTGCCACTCATGTGGGTCTAGGAGATTTCTGCTTAAGTAGTCTGTCAGAGTTTTGTTTGTCTGGCAGGAATTGAACTTGTGGGTGAATATGCATAGCCAAGGCTGTGCTCCACAGGGTCATGGCTAGCCTGCAGAGTGGGTAAGAGTGGGTTCCCCCCTGCTTGTTGATGTACCACATCACTGTGGTGTCGGTTTTTATCAGAAGGGGCCCTGGTGAGAGTACGGAACTGAAAGCTGTCAGAGCATGCTGAACAGCTAGCATCTCTTTTTGGTTGATGTGCAGGTGAATTTGGTTTGGGCTCCAGTGGCCCTGAATGCACCGGCCGTCCAGATGTGCACCCCAGGCATAGTCTGATGCATCTGTGGTTAGGGTCTGGGCGGCGTGGGGTTGAGTAAAGGGAAGTCCCTTGTTGTGGCTGCATGCTACTGCCCACCAAAGAATCTCTGTCTCGAGACAAGGTATGATAGTTTCCGGTCTTGAGAATGTTGGCACCAAAGACTTAAGTACCACTGAAGTTTCCTCATATGCAGTCTGCCATATAGAATTAGTAGAATGCAGGAGGCCATGAACCCTACAGCCTGCAGGATTTTCCTTGCAGATAGCTAGGTTCTGGTGGCCATTTGAGTGAAGTACCCTATCAGGCTTGTTTTTCCGTAGTAAGGAATGCCATCTGGGATGCTGCGTCAAAGCTTGGTCTTTTTGACTGGGGACTAGTTTTGATTTATTTTCATTGATAGTGAACCCCAAGGAAGTTAGAAGGTTCCTTACAAATGTCAGGTGCTGCAACAGCTTTTCCTGACTGTCTGCCTGAATCAGGCAATCGTCCAAGTAAGGGTAAATTTGAATCCGTTCCTGTCTGCAATATGCAATGGCTGGAGCCAGGCATTTTGTAAAGACTCTGGGAGCAGTGGATAAGCCAAAGGGAAGTGCAGAGGACTGATTATGCACAGATCCTGCCCTGAAATGCAGAGAGGTCCTGCATGAGTCCCTGATAGGGATGTGCAGATAGACTTCCTTTAGGTCTAGAGTGGCTAACCAGGCATCTTTGGATAGCATAGGGAAAAGCTGCTGTAGGGTGAGCATTTTGAATTTTGGTATTACCAGGAATGTGTTTAAAGTGGAAAGGTCGAAGAATGGGTGCCAGGTGACCTGTTTTCTGGGTATCAGGAAAAGTCTGGAATAAAAACCTTGGACTACCTGTTCTGCAGGAACAGGCTGAATTGCCCATATGGAGAGCAGGGATTGGACTTGGCTTTCTGCCTCTGTCCACTGCTTTGGTGGAAGGTCTTTGAACCCATTTAGGGTTGGCAGAGTGTGGAAATAAAATGTGTACCCCTGAGATACTATGTTGAGGACCCATTGATGGTCTGTGATGGAGGTCTAGTTTTTTGCATGGTGGGCAAGTTTTCCTCCTAGGGGCACGAGCAATTGGGCAGAGAAGAGGAGTTGAGAAATCATTGCAAATTCTTTCCGTAAGGGGGTGGCTTACCACTCATTGTTTTTGAAGTGGAGGTACTCCATTGCTTAGATCTCTGCATTCCCTGATACTGTAGTCTGGGGGATCTGTTTCCCCTGGGTCTAGTTTGAGATGGCCTAGAGGGGACAGGAAAGGACCAATGCTTCGAGGGGCAATGCCTACTGAATCTTGGAGGCTGCACTTGCAAAAAATCTTTGTTTGCATAAACTTAGCCTTTTCTTCCATCTTTTTTAGAACCTCTTCTGCTTTGGTACCAAACAGATTGTCCTTGGTTCAAAGGAGCATCTAGTAATTTTGATTTGATATGGTCTGGCAAGGTCTGTTCCTTAAGCCAAGCATGCCTAAGTACAGAACCTGTGACTGCTGCACTATAAGATGCTTCTAGGACGTCAAACCCACATTGCAGGGTATGTTTGCTGACTTGGCTTGCAGAATGCATAAGCTCCTGTAATTCTTTATTTTCTGCAGAGTGAGGAAAAGTAGATAATTTTTTGCTTAACTACTTCCATAGTATGTTGCTGGTATTTCAGCATGTGGAACTGACAATTCAATGCTCTAATGGCGAGATTTGCAGAGGTATATACTTTCTTACCCAATCTGTCTAATGCTCTGGAATCCCTGTCTGAAGGGGTGGGATTCTTAGCTGTAGTTGCTTTTACTCCTTTAGGCCCTTGGGAGATGACCTTTGGGGTCAGCATTAGGATTTTTGAAAAGAAATTTGAGAGAGTCAGGGACTCTGTAGTACCTGTCTGGTTTCCTTGGAGCAGGGAGTAAAGTATCAGGAGTTAGACTGGATTCCATGAAGATATCATCCACATCATCCAAAACAGGAGGGATGGCTAAGGGTCTGTGCTGTGGCAAGTTTAAAAATTCTCAGTGTCTCTTTTTTGACTGAGGATAATCCTGGCATTCCCAGTGGAAATGTTCTCTCAAAGTATGTAGGGTTTTAACAAAAGAAAAATCCTCTGGAGGGGAAGCAGAAGGAATGGATTCCTCTGCATCTGAATCCTCACAGGCAGATAAAGGCATGTCTTCATATTCGGAAACCTCAGAGTCATCGGACTCTTGGTCAGTCAAAGCTCCTAGGGACAGGTCTCTCTTTTAGCAAGGGAAGGCAGGCTTCCTCTAATCAGCATGATCAGGTCCTTCTGCCATTTTAAGCATTTGCGATTGTAGCAAGGAAGCAGGCGCTAGAGTTTGGGTCATTGGTTTTTTAGGTGTAGTTCGTACTCTAGGCCTTAGAAACTCGGTAGTTTTAGAAAGAACTGAAGACGCGAAAGAAATCAGTTTGTGTCAAATATCGGTAATGTGAAGAACTTCCTCAGAAGCCAGTGCCTGCAAAGCGGGTCCGGACCCATCCAAGGTAGAAACATCCGCAGGTTCCGTAGTCAAAGTATAGTCTCTTGGCATACCGGACTCCAAATGGGTCTCGGTAGCGGCTTGCGAATTCACCGAAGCGGGCATCAGGGGTCGCGAAAGCACCTCACTGGGTACCGAACTGGCGACCAGCTTAACGGAAGCATAGTTGGCAGTTTTGGACCTGTGCAGTCTGTCTCTATTGTTATCCTTACATTTTTTCAGAAGATCGGTAGTTGGATAGCTTGCCAAAGCCATTTCGGAATACGGAGATCGAGAACAAAAGTATTTAGCCACAATAAGGGCCCGACGACGAATAGTTCAGGCATTGAATAAAGCACAAAAACCGACAGCAAGGTACATCGTGGTCTGAGCCTAAACAGGTGAGACAGTAAGAATAGAAATCTTGGTGTGCTATTTGCCTTCCACAGGCGAGAAAATTGTTAACTTTTTCTGACATTGGTTAGAGCAAGAAAAAAGGATCCCCAACGGGGTTACTTAGATTTAGTAGACTTCAGGATGACTCAATTTTGGAAATGAAAACTCAGGTAGCGGCTAACCGGCACTCGTGCAAACTGCTTCGGGCTCCTCGGCAAGAAAGACTGATGTAATGGTGTCGGCTGCCTGTTTATACCCCTGATGACCTGACGTCAGTCCTGAAGCAACAGCAACAGACGCAGAAATACTAAGTCTCTGGTATTCGGCCCATCTGAGGGCTACCTGCAGGCAGAAAACCCAAGTGTGATGACTGCAAACAGTGAAACACGAAGATAATCTAAAAAGGTAATAATGCAAGTTTTTCACTTTTTTAATGAAATAACTAATTAACTGCAAAATCCTGCACCATGAAGGTACAGTAATATGGACTGTCATTTTCCTAACTACAAGGAGTACACACCATGGCTTTCTAAAACAAGGCCTTCTGCACGCCGCAGTTTAAATGTGATGTTTCTGAAAATGCACTGCCACCAACCTAAAGTATCTATAAGAAAAGACACTCATTACAGAACAACATGAATCTGTGTGCGCATGAGTGAACTGGAAAGGAAAGGCCTACAGTGACAGTCATGTGCATTCTCTAGTACAATGCAGACAATTGCTTTAATAGAACAAAACACAGATATACAAGCAACATAGCCCTTCTGAAGTAGATGGGAAAGAAATACAGGCTTGAAATAAGCATACCAGTTCAATACAAAGAATTTGATAAACATGATCAGGGTGGTATTGACAAAACCTTTTAATTCTAGTAAATGACAATCTAGTTTTAAATTTTCATTAGACAGATGGGTAAATAAAAAAGGGAGGTTGGAAAAAAAAAAAACTATGACCCTGTGTCTGCTGTGAAGTCTTTCATCGATCACATCTGCGAATGCTACTTCATATTTGTTTGTTATGTAATTGACTTTTTCAGGACTGGAGCAAATCACTCATTCAAGGCAGCTTGCACAGATGTCACCCATGTAACACATATATAGATGTATTGATTTTTGAGCTCGTTTGCTTTCAGAACAGCAGTACAAGAGCTCCTCCAGGTTCATTTTAGCAGTCAAATTATGCAGACATTTCCTCTCAATCAAATTCCAGCATTCCCTCCCGCAACACACATACATCTTCATGCCTTGCTAGAGCAGTACCAATCTTTTTCAGAACAGCTGCAATATTTCACCACCAGTTTTTCACTGTACATCCCCCATGCATGCTACCATCAGGGGAAAAAAAACAGCAGCAGCATGCATGAACCAAGTAATGCCATCCAAACTCAGTGAGAAAAGTACCAGAAAATACTCCCAGGTTAATAAATGTGATAATGACAACACTGCCGAAACTCTCACAGGAGATTCCAAATCAGTGTGGCATACTATGACAGCAACTTGTTAAACCATACAATACCGTATTGAGTACGAAGAGAATGGCACCACTTAAGTTTCTATCATCTCACACCACCCCCAAACAAAAGTGGTAGTACGATATATTCTGTCATACAGAATCTGAAATGCACACATCTGCCAACTAAGACATGGAGACAAAGTTACTTTTTTCAGTTGGTTTGTTTGAAATATGTTAACTGCAACCAAAATGTTTTTAAAGTCAGGGAATAATTTATTTTTAACAGCTTTTCTTTCAAAATAAAGTCTACTCCCAAGTTGTTACACATCTCCACAGTGCTAAAGAAACGATCTCTGCACAGTGACAGATGCACCTTACAGAAGCATCAAGCAGGAAAGTAAATTACCTTTTCAAATACGCTGGTTATGAATATATGCTAGCGATTGCAAACTGAGTGCAATAAAACCTTCAGCAAAAGATGAAGTCTTCCAAGATGATCAAAAGAATGCGCATCTGATGCAGATGATTTTGTAACTACAAAATAAATGATCAAATTGTTAGAAATGACAATACTATAGAGATGACCAGCAAGCAGTAATTTGAACTCTGCCCAGTGTGCATCTAGTGAGGTCAGAAATGCACACTGCATGAGGAGTAAGAAGGCCTGAACCTCTGCAAGTAGACTCGCATGGAAGTCTTCGCCTTCCACCTCTGTTTGGTCCCCACAGTAAGAACTGGGGAAACAGCCTCATCTGCTGAACCTTAGTGTGTAAGGCAGCTAAGGGCATACAAGAACCGGACACTGGTTGTGGCTACTTAAAAAGAATAGGGCCCGCTGTTTGACTAGTCCATTTCACAGAATGGTGATGCTTGATTTAAGGGCTACCATACTTCGCTTAATGAAGCAGAGGATATCAACAGGTGCCAGTAATACTGGAAACTAAATAAGTAGTACACCGCATCACTGATGCATATGGTGGTTTGTTCTTTCACAGACAAACATCCTTGGAGAGTGACGTTAAATGGGCCTAGCAAGCCTGGCTAATAAAAAGGAATAGGAAGCCATAGGAAGTGCCACCACTTTCAGTTAAACTGCTTAAAATCCTGCTAGATGATGCCGTTACAATACTGATTGACTTGTTTTCCAAAATTGTTGACAAATTTTATCCCACTCACTAGCTATCCATTCTGATGGGATTTCTTTATTCCATAATTCTCAAATCACTTCCACACCTTTTCCATAAATTCCTCTAACAGTAAGTAGGAAACAGCTGTCTCAGTTTTACTTCTTTACCTTACAGAGTTATCTAAATTTTTTACGTGTATGATGTGAAATTATTGGATATTTCTCAATGCTTTCAATTAAAACAAACTCTCCTGTAACCATAACTCTCAACCTCCAAATGAGTTCTATACATATACAGATGCAGACAACTGTATAAAATTCAAGTAATACAAGCTTACCCACCCTCACACTCGAGAGCTAGTTTCAAGACAGGTGCTTAAACATTTGTAATGCACAAATACATACGTAACATGGAATTAATACACAAAGCAAAGTTCTCAAACTTTTAGCACAATAACTCTGTACAAAACATTAAATAATTGGAGGAAAGAACAAAAGCCCAAACATTTGGGAAAGACTTTAAATACTGCTCCTATAAACTTAAAATAATGCTAGAACCGGATATGTTAGCATGCATTTTATGAAGGAAATCAAAGTCTGAAACTCCAATTTCTGTCATTACTCAATAACTTTGGTTAGAAATTTGCTAGAACACACCACATGTTATGTGGAACAGACCAAAACTGAGGCAAAAACCTAAAGTATACCTCAACCTGTTAGCACAAGTCATCTGTATAAAGCATAACATAATAGTGGTGGTGGGGGCAAACATTAGGAACAGATTATAAATATTGCTAATAAACTTTAAAAAAATGTTACAATAACTGGATATGTGTTGTATAGCCTTCAGAAAAGGGTGTATATCATAACCGCAAAAGCAAATACCGAACGGCATTACATCGAACACAAAACCGCGAACGCTGATAATAGCGAAGCAGTGGAACATCAAATTCTTACCCAGGGCAAGAATTCGGTGGGCTGTTCCGCGGCTTTGCTATTACCTCCACTGTGGTGCAATCTCGGTGTTGGTATATCTAAGTAGGGGGTGTGTGGGGGC
Source organism: Protopterus annectens (assembly GCF_019279795.1). Lineage (NCBI taxonomy): Eukaryota > Metazoa > Chordata > Ceratodontiformes > Protopteridae > Protopterus > Protopterus annectens. The sequence continues at coordinate 1,901,083,653 of NC_056733.1, read as the reverse complement.
ACAGCCCCCCACATCAGAGTGTGTGTGGGGGGCACAGCCCCCCCATCAGAGTGTGTGGGGGGCACAGCCCCCCACATCAGGGGGTATGGGGGGTGAAGCCACCCGCATAAGACATAGGTTTTTGTTGCGTTTGTGTTGTGTGTTTCTCGGAACAGCAAATTTTTTCTCAGGGAAGGGATTCGCTGTTCTGAGATTTCGATTATATCACATTTTGAACTACGAAGTTCAAGCTTATGGTATTCGATATTTTTGGAACCCTTCAGAAAATGCTTCTAACTCTGAAACTCTAAGGTTAATGACATCAGTCTTCTACCATTTGCCAGAAAATGGCAACTTATCAGTCACTGGAAGGTCAGCACAAAAAGAATTAAAATCAAAGTATAAACGGTAAGGCCTGACAAGCAACAGCAAAATTTAGACAATGTGCACACATACTCCAACAGCTCGGCCTTAGCTTTCAAATCAAACATGAGATGCAGCTCGATTTCCAAAGTCCAAAAAACAGAAAAATGGTCTCATCACTGAGCTTCGGGAAGTGGGTGAAAAGTACAGTTTTGTACCTACCATAAATGTAGATGTCCGATAGATATGCAACTGCAGTCTTAACATATGGGTTGTCCTGCCTCAGGCAGCCCTCGGTCGGCCGGATGCCAAAGTCTGGGTCCGACGTCGGCTGATGTCGCATTTCTCTCAGACGTCAGAGCGGCTGGAGTACATAAGCATCAGCAGACGCCATTTTCTTCAGTGTTTCTTGCCCCAGATGCCAGGTGCCCTCCAAGGAAGGCTGTAATCAAATTGGAAGGAAAAAACAGGATTCCAAACAAATAAGTAAGCAATAAACAGATACACCATAACAGATATCCCCAGCTAACAGGAACAGGGATAGGAGTGGACCCAAGGCATAGAGGGGTATGGAGGGAGGGAAAATCCGACTGCAGTTGCATATCTATCGGACATCTACATTTATGGTAGGTACAAAACTGTACTATGTCCTTCAAGAATGCAACTGCAGTCATAACATACGGGTAGAATACCATAGCTTAGCTGGGGGAGGAGGAATGCTCTAGGAAAGAGATGGTGTGGCAATCAAACCCTGCAGGACTGCCGAAGCAAAGCCAGCTCTGGATCTGGAGTATAGAGGGAGATTGTAGTGTTTGGAGAATGTATGCACGGAGCTCCATGTAGCAGCTTCTAGAATGTCCTTTGTAGGCACCCCTCTTAAGAATGCTGTAGAGGTGGCTGTAGCTCTGGTGGAGTGTGGTCTGACATTGACTGGAACAGTCTTCCCATGGAAGGAATAACAAAATCTGATGCAATGTCCAATCCATTTTGAAATAGTCTGTTTTGAAATTGCTTTTCCTTGTACTCCAGGGGCGTAAGCTACAAAAAGTTGATCAGACTTCCTACTGGTCTTGGTTCTGTCCAGGTAGTAGCGAAGTTGTCTGTGAATGTCCAAGGTACGTAACAGTCTTTCCCCTCTGTTTTCAGGATTGGGGAAGAAAGCAGGCAGATGAATAGCTTGATTTAAAGAAACCCTAGATACCACCTTTGGCATAAAAGTAGGGTTGGTTCTTAAAGAGACCCTGTCTCGGTGAAAGATTATGAAAGTACAGTTTTGTACCTACCATAAATGTAGATGTCCGAACTGGATAGCATCTGCAGTCATAACAACTGGGTTGTCCTGTCGTCAGGCAGCCCTTCAGTCGGCCGGATTCCAAAGTCCGGGTCCGGCTTCGGCTGATGTCGCACTTCACCCGACGTCATCTCTGTTGGTCTTCGGGTATAAAGGCATCAGCCGACGCCATTTTCCTCAGTGTTTCTTGCCCCAGATGCCAGTAGCCCTCTTGAAGGCTAAAATTTTGGATAGATGCCAATGTTTCCAAAAAGATAGAGGTAAACACAAACATAAGCATGTATGTACATATATACAAACAAATACACCATAAAAGACTCCCCCCCACTAGCTAGCTATTAGGAGGGTAAACACCCTAGGAGTACCACAGAGGGGAAGGTGGGAGGGTAATCCTGACTGCAGATGCTATCCAGTTCGGACATCTACATTTATGGTAGGTACAAAACTGTACTATGTCCTTCATGGATGCATCTGCAGTCATAACAACTGGGTAGAATACCATAGCCAACTAGGGGAGGAGGATAAAGGTAAATTATGGTGTGTTTAGGATCCCTTGCAGTACAGCAGTGGCAAACCCTGCTCGGGATCTGGAATATAGAGGCAAATTGTAATGCTTGGCAAATGTATGCACGGAGGTCCAAGTAGCTGCCTCAATAATGTCTTTGGTTGCCACTCCTCGTAAGAAGGCTGTGGTAGTGGCTGTTGCCCTTGTAGAATGAGGTCTTATGTTCTGTGGAATTGGTTTTCCATGGAAGGAGTAACAGAATCGTATGCAATTTCCTATCCATTTGGAGATTGTCTGTTTGGAAATAGCTTTTCCTTCCCTTCCTGTTGCATAAGCTACGAAAAGTTGGTCAGTCTTTCTGCTATTTTTGTTCTGTCCAAGTAGTAGCGTAGCTGTCTATGTACATCCAAGGTATGCAGTATTCTTTCCCTCTGTTTTGTGGGTTGGGAAAGAAGGTAGGTAGGTGGATTGCCTGGTTTAAAGACACTCTGGATACCACCTTAGGCATAAATGTAGGATTAGTCCTCATGGACACTCTATCTTGGTGGAAGATTAGGAAGGGTTGCACCGCCATTAAGGGCTGTAGTTCTGAAACCCTCCTTGCTGAAGTAATTGCCAGTAGGAAAGCAGTTTTCCATGACAGGTGTTGTAGGTCTGCTGTTGCTGCTGGTTCAAAGGGTGATAGTGTCAACTTTTCTAGCACAAAGTTTAAGTCCCAAGCTGGTAATGGTGGCTTCCTTGGAGGTTTTACATTCTTGATTCCTCTGAGAAACTGCCTGAGCAAAGGGTGCGAAAAAACAGGTGGATCAAAGCTGTATTCTGCTGAAATAGCTGATGCATGTATCTTGATGGAGGAGTAGGACAGGCCTGAATGAAGAAGTTCGCCAGGTACTCCAGAATGTTAGGCATATCTATGTTTGACACATCTTTTCCTCTTTCAGTACTCCAAATGACAAACCTTTTCCATTTTCCAGCATAGTTCCTTCTTGTTGAAGGTCTGCGTGCTTCAAGAATAATGTCTTTAACTCTTTGGGAAAGCTCTGTGTTAGCTGCTGCTATGTGATGTTCCATGCAGTCAGTTGTAACGTTTTTAGGTTTGGATGCATGATGCTGTAGTTGTTCTGAGTTAACATCAAAGGCATCAGGGAATTGGCCACATATTGTTCCGAGACATGCTCCTCAGTAGTGGGTACCAGTGTTGTCTTGGCCAGTTTGGAGCTATCAGGATTATCCTTGGACGTTCTTCCTTGATTTTTAGTAGTACTTTGTGTATCAAGGGAAAAGGTGGGAATGCATATGCTGTTAGGCCTTTCCAGCTGAAGGAGAGCGAATCCACTTTCCATGCTAGTGGGTGGAATGTCCTTGTGCAGAATTTTTTGAGCTGGTGATTGAGAGGCGATGCGAATAGATCTATCTGAGGCATTCCCCATTTCTTTGAGATGGTTTTGAAGATGTCTGGGTGCAGCTTCCATTCGTGGGCATCCGAAGTGGTTCTGCTTAGTATGTCTGCTAGAGTATTTTCTTTTCCCGGTACAAATATTGCCTGTAACTGGATGTTGTAGCTGAGTGCCAGGGTCCACAGCTCCAAAGTCATTCTGCATAGGGGGTATGAATGAGTGCCTCCCTGTTTGTTGATGTACCACAAGACTGTGGTGTTGTCTGTCCTTATCATCAACTGGCCCTCTTTGAGAAATGGTTTGAACTTTTGGATTGCCAGTTTTACTGCCAGCATTTCTTTTAGGTTGATGTGCAGGTGAAGTTGATCCTGTGTCCAGAGTCCTTGCACGCATTTGTCCAGCATGTGGGCCCCCCATCCTAGGTCTGAAGCGTCTGTTGTGATGGTCTGGCTTGCTTGACATCTGCGAAAGGGTAGGCCTGGGTTTGACTGGCATGCCTGAGCCCACCATAGGAGCTCCTGTTTTAAGCATGGAATTAGTGGGATTTCTGTTTCCAGGCTGTGTGTGTGTGTTGGGACCATAAATTCTTTAGGTACCACTGTAGTTTTCTCATATGTAGTCTGGCAAATGGGACCAAGATTATGCATGATGCCATGAAGCCCAAGGCCTGGAGTACTTTCCTTGCTGTTATCTTGTTCAGTTTTGTTAGTGCCAAGAAGTAAAGAGGGAGTTCTTTTTGTTTTTCTGTAGTTAGGAATGCCATTTGTTTCACTGTGTCCAATTCCGCGCCCAAGAAGGTCCTTGTTTGGGATGGTATCAGCCTTGACTTTTGTAAATTGACTGTGTATCCCAGTGCTTGTAGCAAGTAAATGACCCTTTGTAAATCTGTTGTCAGCTTGCTTTTGTTGTCCCCTTGTAGTAAGCAGTCGTCCAGGTATGGGTAAATTTGAATTCCCTGTAGTCTGCAATGGGCAATTACTGATGCCAGGCATTTTGTGAATACTCTGGGCGCAGTAGATAAGCCAAAGGGCAATGCTGAGAATTGATAGTGCTCTGATCCTGCAAGAAATCTGAGGTATCTTCTGCAGATTGGTCGAATGGGGACGTGCAGGTATGCCTCCTTGAGATCTAGAGTTAACAGCCAACACTCCTTGCCCAGCATGGGAAGAAGTTGCTGTAAGGTCAGCATCTTGAATTTTGGGACAATGATGTATGTATTTAAGGTGGACAGGTCGAGAATTGGTCTCCAACTTTTTGCCTTTCTTGGAACTAGGAATAGTCTGGAGTAGAACCCCTTTCCTTGCTCTGCTGTTGGCACTCTTTCCACAGCTCTCATGTTTGCTAACTCCATTATCTGTTGTAGAGCCTCTGTTTTTTGATTTGGAGGTAGATTGGGCATTCCTCTTTGACTGGTAAAGTGTGGAAGTGGAACCGTAGCCTTGATCTATGGTTTGTAGAATCCACTTGTCTTTTGTTATGTAGTGCCAGTTCTTTGAAAATAAGGTTAACTTTCCGCCTAAAGGAGCTGCTATTTGTTCCCTGGTAGGCGGATTTAGGGTTAAGTCACTGTGGTTGTGTTGATGTAGTGGCAGAGGTTGTGTCTGTGCCTCTGTTGTTACCTTGCCACTGTCGTCCTCTGTAGGCACCTCCTCTAGATTGGTTTCTGCCTCTGGAACGTCGGTTCCTGCCCCTTTGAGATCTTGTGGAGTCAGGAAAGGACCAATTTTTGGCAGGCCAGTTCCTGCTAAACCTTGGGGTTGTACCTGCAAGAAATCTTTAACCGTTTGGACAGATTTTGCCTTTTCTTCCATTTTCTTCATAACCTGCTGGGCAGGTGTACCAAACAAACTTGTCTTATCCATAGGAGCATCTAGCAACTTTGCTTTAACATGATCCGGTAAAGCTTGCTCTTTTAGCCATGCATGCCTTCTTATCACTGTGCCAGTCATGGCTGATCTAAATGAAGGCTCCAGTGCATCATAGCCACATTTTAAGGAATGGTTACTAACCTGTTGTATGTTATTTACCATTTCTAATACATATTTCTTATCAAGAGATTCATCAGTGGTTAGCTTTTTAGTTAATTGATCAAGCATAAACTCTTGGTATTGTATCATGTGAAACTGACAGTTTAAAGCTCTAGCTGAGAGAGTAGCTGAAGTGTAGACCTTTTTACCTCATCTGTCTAATGACCTTGCTTCCCTTTCAGAAGGAATAGGGTTTTTAGCTATGGTCGCGGCTACTGCCTTGGGACCCTGGGATATAGTTTCTGGGTCTGCAAGTGGGGCCTTGTAAAGGTGGTGATGAGTATCTGGCACCCTGTAAAATCTGTCTGGTTTGGCAGGGGCGGGGGGTAAAGAATCTGGAGAGGAGCAAACATCATTGAAAGCATCATCCACCACAGAGAGAACAGGAGGTATAGCTAAGGGCCTGTGCTGTGGAAGGTGCAGAAAGGTCCTAAGTCTTTTTCTGGAGTCTGAAAATCCTGTTGCTGCCATTGGAACTGCTCGCATGGCATGTAAGGTTTCTCCAAAGGAGAATTCTTCTGGTGGGGAAGCAGCTGGAATGGAATCTTCAGCATCAGAATCTTCAAAATTGGAGAAAGGAGCCTCTGGCTGGTCAGTTATGTCTGACTCATCAGCAGAATCATCAGAGGACACTGGCTCAGGGGCTCTGCCCTAGGTCTCTTCTCTGGGGCTGAGAGGCCCTGTCTGGGTGAGGTTGAGATCCTCTGATTAATGAAATTAAATCTTCTGCCAAAGTAAGCATTTGAGAACTAGAAGAGGGCCTGGTAGTGGGGGGTTTAACAGGCACTGTTTTAGTAGTCTTGGCTGCTTTAGCCCTGGCGAAGGCCTTAATGGACATGGCTGCTGGAGGCCTAGCTGCACCACGTGCTGGGGTAGAGACATCCAAGGGGATGGTGTCTGATAAATCAGTGGCAACCACCGTAGTGGATAAAATTTCTGAGGCCGATTCAAGAGTGGTAGCAGGGGCCTCAGTTGTAGAGATAGATTCAGCTGTACTTTGAGCAGTTTTCACGGTTTCGGCCAAAACTGAGACACTCGCGGCTTGCTTAACCGTGGTTTCGGCCGAAACCGCTGACCGCGAGTGTCGGTCTTTATCTTTGCGTTTTTTGGCAGATTGGGAAGTCGGAGGATCCGACGGCATAATGTACGCAAAAACAGAACCGAAAAACTGTTCTGCAAACTCCGACCGACGCCTAAGCGTTCGTCGGTTGAAGGAAGCACAGGCCGAACAGGCTGCTACGTCGTGGGCTGGGCCTAAACAAGGCAGGCAATGAGAGTGGAAATCTTTATGAGGTATTTGTTTCCCACAGGTTAAACAATTATTAACTTTCTGACATCGGCTGAGGCAAGAAAGGTTCCCCAACGGGGTACTTAGCTTTAGAAGTCTTCGAAGTAGTATTCGGTAGAAGTAATCTCTGGATCCGACCGACCGGCACTTGCGAACAGCTTCTGCTTCGGGTGCCACGCGGCAAGAAAGACTGAGGAAAATGGCGTCGGCTGATGCCTTTATACCCGAAGACCAACAGAGATGACGTCGGGTGAAGTGCGACATCAGCTGAAGCCGGACCCGGACTTTGGAATCCGGCCGACTGAAGGGCTGCCTGACGACAGGACAACCCAGTTGTTATGACTGCAGATGCATCCATGAAGGACATCGGTGGTATTGCCATTAGGGCCTGTAGTTCCGAAACCCTTCTTGCTGAGGTAATTGCCAACAGGAAAGCTGTCTTCCATGAGAGGAATTGTAAGTCCACTGAAGCGGCTGGCTCAAAAGGAGGTAGAGTCAGTTTTTCTAGGACAAAGTTGAGGTCCCAAGCTGGCACTGGAGCCTTTCTTGGTGGCTTAATGTTCTTGATTCCCCTAAGGAATTGCCTTAGCAAAGGATGTGAAAACACAGGTGGATCAGTGTTATATCTAGCTGAAATAGCTGAAGCATGTATCTTTATGGAAGAATATGAGAGTCCATTATGAAGCATATCTGCCAAATATTCCAGGATGAGTGGGATGTTCAATAGTGATGCATCATGACCCTTGCTGGTGTTCCAAATGCTGAATCTCTTCCATTTTGCCAAGTAAACCTTTCTGGTGGATGGTCTTCGAACTTCTGTTAATATCCGCTGAACTTCCTTGGAGAGAGATAGATTGAGGTTATTCATGGGATCTCCCAGGCTGTCAGCTGCAGTGTCTGAAGGTTTGGATGCACTGTTTTGAAGTTGTGCGGAGTCAAAAGTAGGGGCCATTGGGGAAGGGCCCACTTCTTGTTGTGACATATGCTCCGTAGTAGCGGGTACCAGTGTTGTCTTGGCCAGTCTGGAGCTATTAGGATCCCCTTGGGTTTCTCTGCTTTGATCTTCAGTAATACTGTGGTCATCAGTGGCAGAGGTGGGAATGCATAGATTTTTAGGAAGTTCCAGTTGAATGAAAGAGCATCTATTTTCCAAGCTTGTGGATGGTATGTCCTTGAACAAAATTTTTGTAGATGATGGTTGAGGTGAGAGGCAAATAAGTCTACTTCTGGCCTGCCCCATGTCGAGGTAAGTTGTGTGAAGATCTATGAAATTCCTGCTTAGGCTGTCTGCCAGCACATTGTCTTTGCCTGGAACAAACTGGGATTGTAAGTGTATGTTCGGGCTCAGTGATTTTTCCCAAATATTCATTGTCAGTCTGCAAAGGGGGTAGGAATGGGTGCCCCCTTGCTTGTTTATATACCACATCACAGTGGTGTTGTCTGTCCGTATCAGTAAATGGCCTTGTTGAAGTTGTTGTCGAAAGGCCTCGATGGCATGCATTACTGCCAGCATTACTTTTTGGTTTATATGCAGATGTGTTTCCTTTGGAGACCATTGTCCTTGTATGCATCTGCCTTCCATATGCGCCCCCCATCCAATGTCTGAGGCGTCTGTGGTCATGGTCTGTGTTATCGGAGGTTTTTTGAATGACATACCTGTGTTTGCCTGGCTTACCGAGGCCCACCATAGGAATTCCTTTTGTAGGCTGGAATGAGCGGTATGGTTGCCTCTAAGTTGTTGTGCTGAGACCATAGGCTTTTTAAGTACCATTGAAGCTTTCTCATGTGTAGTCTTGCTAATGGAACCAGGAGAATGCAGGATGCCATGTAACCCAGGGCCTGTAGGAATCTCCTTGCAGTCATCTGGGTGAGTTTTGCCAAAACCTTGAAATAATGAGTTAACTTCTCTTGCTTGTCTTCTGTCAGGTAAGCCATTTGAGAGGCTGTGTCCAGATTGGCTCCTAAGAAGGTTATTTGCTGGGATGGTTGAAGTCTTGACTTTTGAAAGTTGACTGTGTATCCCAGAGCCTGAAGTAATTGCATGACATAGTTCAAGTTTTTTTGTCAACATCAGTTTGTCGTCCGCTTGTAATAAGGCAGTCGTCCAGGTACGGGCAAATTTGGATCCCCTGGAGCCTGCAATGAGCAATTACTGAAGCCAGGCATTTTGTGAATACTCTGGGCGCGGTAGATAAGCCAAATGGCAATGCAGAGAATTGATAATGCTCTGGCCCTGCAAGAAATCTGAGGTATCTTCTGCAGCTGTGTCTGATAGGGACATGCAGGTATGCCTCCTTGAGGTCCAGAGCAATCAGCCAAGACCACTTGCCCAGCATGGGAAGGAGTTGCTGTAGAGTCAGCATTTTGAACTTTGGTACTACGAGAAAAGTGTTTAATGCGGACAAATCCAGTATTGGTCTCCATAGAGTTTCTTTTCTTGGAACAAGGAACAGTCTTGAGTAGAACCCCTGGCCTTGTTCTTTTTGTGGTACTCTTTCTATTGCTTTTATCTGAGCAAGCAGAGAAATTTGCTTGATAGCCTCTGCCCTCTGGTTTTGTGGTAGGTTTGGCATGCCCTGTTTTCTGGGTAAGGTGTGAAAATGGAACCTGTAACCTTGGTCTATAATGTCCAAAATCCATTTGTCTTTTGTCAATCTGTGCCAATTGTCTGAAAACAGAGATAATTTTCCGCCCAAGGGTGCTTCTGTTTGCTCTTTGGTTGGCGGTTGTAGAGGAAAGTCATTGACATTGTGTCTGAGGGGCGGGGGAGACCCCTGTGTCACTTCTTTGGTTTGCTGGCTGCCATTGTCGTCCCCTGTAAGAACCTCTGTATTGTCCTCTTCCTCGGCCACGCCTGTTTTTACCCCTTTGAAATTTTTCAGGATTAGGAAAGGACCAGTTCTTTGAAGGCCAATTCCTGCTGAATCTGGGGGGCTGAACCTGGAGGAAATCTTTGACCGTCTGAACTGATTTTGCTTTTTCCTCGATGGACTTTAACACATCTTTAGCATTAGCACCAAAAAGCTTGTTCTTTTCCAAGGGTGCATCCAGAAGTTTTGCCTTAACATGATCTGGTAGAGGTTGTTCTTTTAACCATGCATGTCTGCAAATGACTGCCCCTGTCATAGCTGCCCTACATGAAGCTTCCAATGCATCATATCCACACTGCAGAAAGTGATTGCTGACTTGCTGAGAATTATGTACAGCTTCCTGCAAAGACTTCCTGTCTAAAGGGTCAGGAGAGGCCAATGTTTTCTGTAAATCATCTAACAGGTAATCCTGGTATTGTAACATATGAAAAAGGCAATTCAAAGCTCTCATAGATAAAGTGGTGGAGGTGTACACCTTTTTCCCCCATCTCTGTAATGACCTAGCTTCCCTGTTGGAAGGCAAGGGATTTTTAGAGGTGGAAGCTGAAACACCTTTAGGTCCCTGAGAAATAGTTTCTAAATCAACAGTATGGGCCCTGAACAAATGGGAATGTGTGTCTGGGACCCTGTAATATCCGTCTGGCTTGGCTGGAGCAGGAGGAAGAGAATCAGGGGTAACACTGGAGTCAGAATATAGATCATCCAAAACATCAAGCACAGGAGGAATAGCTTAGGGGCCTGTGCTGGGGCTTTTTAAGGAAGGTTTGAAGGCGCTTTCTGGAATCAGAATATTCCTGGCCTTGCCACTTGAAATGTTCCCTCATGGTATGCAGAACTTCCCCAAAAGAAATATCCTCAGGAGGGGAGGCCGAGGGGATGAAATCCTCTCCATCCGAGTCCTCATAGGTCTGAAAGAGGTCTTCCTGGCCCTCGGAGTGGATAGAGTCCTCAGAGTCTTCATCTGAAGGGATAGGTTCAGAGGGATCAACCCGGGGCCTCTTATCAGGAGGAGGCTGGGATGCTCTCTCAGGATGGGCCTGTGAACCTCTAATCATGGAAATTAAGTCTGCGGCCATAGACATGATTTGTGTCTCAGGAGTAGTTTGAGGCAAGGTTTTTGCTGTAAGGTGCTTAGTTTTGCTGGCTGCCTTAGCCCGAGTGTAGGCCTTAATAGACATGGCCATAGGAGGCCTGGCAGTTCCACATGCAGGAGTGACCTTATCTACAGCAATGGTCTCTGGCATTTCCTCAGTTTCAGTATCCGGAGGAAAATCTATAACTGGCGTCGGAGTGGTATCTGGTATCGGAGTCTTCGGTTCGGAGCGGTAGAATAACCGTCTCAGGGGGAACCGGAGCACTCGCGGTAGGTTTTGGCATGGAGTCGGTGGTAGACGCGGGCCGAGGATGTCGGTCCCGGTCTTTTCGTTTCTTGGGCGTTTGCGATGTCGGAAGCTCCGACGGCATTGTATACGCAAATTTTCCGCCGAAAAAGTCTTCAGCGAACTCCGCCCGGTGCCTGAGAGTGCGCTTGTTGAAGCGAGCACAGGCGACACAGGTCGAGACGTCGTGGTCTGGGCCAAGCCAAGGAAGACAGTAAGAGTGGAAATCCTTATGAGGTATTTGTTTACCACAAGACAGACAATTATTAACTTTTTCAGTAATTTCTGACATCGGCTGAGGCAAGAAAAGGTCCCCAACGGGGTACTTAGCTTTTTTGATGACTTCGGATTCGAAGAATACAGGAGCTGACCGACCGGCACTTGCGAACTGCTTCTACTTCGGGCACCGCGCGGCAAGAAAGACTGAAGAAAATGGCGTCGGCTGATGCTTATGTACTCCAGCTGCTCTGACGTCGGAGAGAAATGCGACATCAGCCAACGTCGGACCCAGACTTTGGAATCCGGCCGACCGAGGGCTGCCTGAGGCAGGACAACCCATATGTTATGACTGCAGTTGCATTCTTGAAGGACATCAGCAAATGCTGATGAATACTGAGGAGTTCCCTCCTTTCACATGGCTTAAAGCTTCTCATTTGCAACGCGTTCATTCATTGCACTTCAAAACAACAAACTACTTACCAAGGCACCACCATTCCTGCTGCTTATACGCAGACTGAGCACATCAGGTCCACACTTCCACATGTAAACAAGTTAAGAAAGAAACGAAGAAATTGGCCAGCAGCATACAAATGAGATGCTGTAAAGTGATGTTCTGATTGGCTAAGACATCTAAAGCCAGAACAGAGGTCACTTTACTGCAAATCTAGTGGGGGGGCACAAATCGGAAAATTGAGGGATTAAGCTCATTTCATCTTAAAAATGGGTGGTTCTGTAAAATTCAGGAGGACTGAAAGCTGGTGCTGTGAATTATAATTTCTAACCAGTCTAGTCCAGTTGCTGTACCGTGGGGAATAGATAAACTGTCAGAGTTCCTACTACTGAATTCACATTCTGTAACATATATTCTCACATTTCTTCAGAAGTCTACCCTCTTGTTATAACTTCCTTCTAGGTCCCCCTGATAAAATCTTCAGTACTGCAAATTAAGTTCAAATCCTTTAACCATAAAAATTCCCTGCTGAAGATTGAGCTCTCTCCAAAATTCTCAAGCTCCATAACAGCAGTTTTTATTGGAATATAAATACATGATAGCATAATACTCCTGCTCAACCAATAACCCCTTACTACCACAAATCTACCATTATCTTCTCGTTTTTCCTCTTCTAGCAGTAGTGGAGATCCTCTAAATTATAACTGCATTTTTCCTTTGTCCCTGATTTTCTGCTGAATGTTGAACTCTGAAATCATTTGTCAAATTCACATGGCTCATCTCTATCCAAATGAGTCTCTTATAACATTGCTATTTATACTAATTTCTTTATATAAAATTAATATTCGCTTTTTGTCTGTACCTGCAAGACCACTGACATTTCACGACAGTGCAGCCATTATGAAAGAAGGCTATTACTCCAACCTATTATGGCCACTCCTTTGAACATGCATTTCCAACTTTTGGCTTATCTGCATACAATGTCTGAAGACTGATCTCTTATGCATTTGCTTCATATCTCCATCTAAATCGGTTACATTTTTCAAGACATCTGGCTTTATTGATCAATCAGAAAATTAAACAGATTTTCATACGTCTTTAAACTTAAGACGAAACCAAGCACATTTTCAAAAATGTAAGTTTAGTTCTCCCAACAAGAGCAGTCAAACCCAAATCAAAGGGCCTACTCTTTTTTGGTAAAACAGCAACATCGATGCTGCTGAAATGTGGTCATCTAGATTTGCTGATGCCTGCAAGTTGGGCTGCATTAACCATTCACCTAAGCATACCAATACCCTCCAATAAGGGCTTGATTATGTACTTGTGGTGCAGGAGATGGCCTGAAACATAATACAAAGAAATGCAGTGTAGTAGTGATTAGCAACAAAACATACCAACTACCTAACATTATAAATGATACTCCCCTACACCCAAGTACAGCTATAACAGACCTTGATACTTATGAGGGCAACTCATTCTCATCAGCCCCTTTTTTCTCCATTTTTTCTACATGGGGTCAAGGTATCGTACTAACTGTCGCCAACTCTCTCGATTCAGTGTCATACTCCTGCCTTCAACATGTCTGATTGTCGCAGATCTTCTTTCACACAATCCATCCACCTCTTTGCTAGACGTCCTTGCTTCCTCTTACCTTCTTCCTGTCTGTCCCAAATCTTCCTCACCAGATTGTCTTCTGCTTTTCTACACGTGTCCAAACCACTGTAATCTGTTCTCTTTGATCTTTTTTGCAAATGGAGCTCTTTGGCTTCTGCTCTTATGTCCTCATTTCTTCATCTGTCCCACAGTGTGCATCCTACCACCTTTCTCAGGCACTCCATTTCCATCAGCTCTAGCTTCAACTGCTCTTTTAATGCCCAGGTATCTGTACCATATAGTACTGGTCGCACCACTGTCTTGTACAACTTGCTTTTCAGCTACTTTGGCATTCTTCTGTCAGACTTCACCTGATACTCTATGCCAGTTGGCTGCAGCCCCTCTGATTCTAGCTTTGACCTCTTCATTCAGACTACCCTCCGCCTCAACCACCCCTCCCAGATAGTGGAACAGGTAAACAGCTTCAAGTATCTTCCCTTCTATCTCTATTCTCAGCTTCTTCTGATTTCCCCAATTTGCTGCCATTATCAGTCTCATCTGTGCTTAGTTTCATCCCATGTGCCTTCAGATTTGCATGCCATTCTCCTACCCTTTGCTGAAGTTCTAGCTCAGAGTCTGCCTGTACTGCTACATCGTCTGCATACAGCAGCTTTGTTGATCTGTCCCCTATCACCACTATGAACAGCAGTGGGTTCAAAGCTAAACCATGTTGTACACCCAACTCCCACTGGGAACCACTCTGAGGCTGAACACTGTTCGTACTTGAGTCACTGGGTCCTTGTACATAGCCTGCGCTAATTCTACCAATGTTTCCGGGACTTCAAACCACCACAGTACTGCCCAGATTAGCTTTCTTGGGACCTTGTCATATGCTTTCTCCAGTCTAGGAATGCCCAGTTAGACACTATCCTCATTTCTAGCTTCTTCTCAAGTATCTGTCTCAATGCAAACATTGGGTCAATTGTGCTGCATCCTGAAGTGAATCCTAACTGTTCATCTCCCATCTTACGTTCTAATACTCTGCTTCTCCATTTATCAATCATTCTCTCCAGAACCTTTATGCAGTGTGGTGTAAGTTTGATCCCCCTGTACTGCCCACAGTTGTGGATGTCCTCTTTGTTCCTGTACAATGGCACAAGTATGCTTATTCTCCAGTTATCTGGGATATGCCTTTCTCTCCAAACTATTAGTACCCTCAGGAGCCATTTCTCCCCTATCTCACCCAGCATCTTTATCATACCTGCTGTCACCTCATCTGAGGCTGCTGCCTTCCCAGACTTAATCTTCTTACTTCTTCTAAGGTGGGCTGCTCCTCTTCTCTAACTGTAGGCTGTTTCTGGGGCAGTACAACTCCTGTGGGGTTTTCTTCATTCATAAGCTGCTGGAAATACACCATCTGCCTTTGATGTCCTGTGGACTGGTAAGCAGGTTGTTGCTGGCATCTATCGTCTATCTTCTTTATCTTTCTGTCTTTGCCTTGCAACCCGATATAGTTTCTTTGTGCCCCTTACTGAGTCCCTTTCCAGAAGTTGGTAGAGTGTCTCTGACACCCTATTCTTTGCTATTTCAACTTCTTAGTTTCTTTGTTAGCCAACCAGTAGTCCTTCCTAGCCTGGTCAGCCTTTTCTATCTCCCATTTCTTCCTGAACTTCTGCATTCCACCACCAGCTTTCCTTATGTAACCTTATTTCCATAACTGGCTCTACCACATATCTTTTCTGTAGTCCTAACATGCTGCTTTTAGGTGGTGCCACTCCTCTTCAACTCCACCTATTTCCTCCTCTTCTTGGGGTGCTACAGCTCTGAGTAATTCCTTGAACTGCTGTACTTTCTCTCCAGTCAACTTCCAGGTCTTCAGCCTGGTCTCTGTTGACCTTAGAACCTTCTCTGATCACTGCTTGCAACAGATTGTGGCAACTAATGGTTTATGCTGTGGGCCAAATGTTTCACTGGGGATGACTTTGCAATCATGGATTCTACCTCAGTCCTTTCTCCTTACTAGGAGGAAGTCTACCAGAGTTGCATGTTGGCTACTCTTGTATGTGATCTTGTGACTCTTTCTGAACCATGTGTTGGCTACTATCAAGCCATTTTCCAGAAAGTATAGAATGGCTCCTCCTCCTCAATTCCTGTTACCCCACCCATGTGAACCCATGCAGTCTTCGTATCCTGTTCTGTCTGCCCCGATATGTGCATTCAAATCACCCATTATCAACACCAATTCATGTTGTCCTCCTTTCTCTAGTAGATCCTGCAATTGCTGTCTGAATGCATTCTTTTCCTCACTATCACAACCCTGCTGTGGAGCATATGCTGAGATTATGAATACTGCCCTATCATTACACTGGAGTCAGACTGCCATGAGTCTGTCATCAGTTCTGATGATATCCCTCATTGCCTTCTGAAGCCTCTCTCACCACAATTCCTACACCATTTCTAGCCTGTCCCCCCACCAGAGTAGTACAGTCTGGATCCCAAGCCAAGTGGCTTTGCTGCAGTGCCCTTCCATCTTGTCTCTTGGATACAAAGGATGTCCAGCCTCCTCCGTATTATCATGTCATCCACTTCCAAGCTGCGTCCTGCCAGTGAACCTACATTAGGCTTAGCAATTCTCAGTTCATGTTTGGCAGGTTGGTTGGTTTTACATCCAGCTTTCGCTCAACAGAGCTATCCCAGGTAACCCAGGCTGGGCAACTAGACACTGGACAGCCAGTAGCGTATTGGCCCAGGGCTGCTGGGTTTTATGGCAGGCACACACTGGCCAATAGTAGCACATATATGCCTCCCACCGATTAAGGGCAACTCATTCTATCATGTATTTACAGCAACCACAAAATTAGTCTGCATGTCCCAATTAATGTCCTCTAAATCCAAACAGGCCATCATACCACTGTACTACCCTCTTATCAGACTAATCACTGAATACAATGGCTCCCTCTATATGCACAAATCCAAGTACACAGCCTAACAAGAAAAGACCCAGAGATTTTTAACAAAGAAAATCAAATTTCTTAAATTCCTAAGTTACCCCAACATAGCAGTACAGATCTCCTTAAACTCTTCTCACTTACCAGCTGCTCCAGAGGAACCATGAAAGACCCAGTCCTATTTGACTTGCTTTTCCTGCACAAGACTAGTAGCTCTTCTAACATCCACACAAAGGACTTCAACATACACCCACAAATGAAGACCCAGGTGGAGGCACAAGTTCTTTACTCTGCCTGTGACGGGAAAAAATATGAATTCAGGTCAAGCAAAGCACCGCCATGACTGCTTTCAAGACTAATCTTAAACAGTACAGGTAACTCCCATGTTCACTTGGGATTGTCAGACAGCCTTTTATGAGAAGGGAATGACCCACATCTGTAATGTATAAGCAAGTTGAGGGTTTTAACGTGTGGCTAGGTATCCAATGTTCCCATGTAAATTTAGTCCTTTACAGATTATGTTCATCAGAAAAATATGTATTGTGTGTATTAGTAATATGCTTAGTGCATTTAGAGCTTGAAAAGGGTTAACACATTTATTCTATTTCATACTGCATAAATCTGTACAAACTGCAGATGCTTTCTGACCTTGTATTGTTAGCTAAAATCTTGCTTGTGCCTTGGAAATGTACTGAGAAGCAGATGATTTCTGCTTATGTTAGGAAAATAATGAATAGAACAATACTACTTGTTTGAAGTTTAGACAAGAAGTTCCGTTTGTGATGTGAGAAAATACACAGCTGTAGAAGCTATAGATAATTAGGACAAAGCCTGTTTGAAAATATGAACTGCAATCAGCATTTGCTTGTATCTGAATTAGAAGAGTACCTTGAAATGTAACACTGTACAATGGAAGCTTGTAAACGAATTACAGCCCACCAAGGCCAGGTTGTTTTTCTCAAAAGTTTCTCACATATCTAGTCATGTCAGCAGAAAATCTGAGTAACATCTGCTGTAGAACAATACTGAAAGTTGTCTTTGATTACGTCAGCCATAGAAGGCCATGTCTTGTAAAACAGTACAAGAATAAACGTACTTCCTGTTAGTAGTTAGACAAATCCTTGTATTTGCATGTTTTTGTCTCCTTGTGGCAAGTAAATAAATATACCTTAACTGAATCTTACGTGTATTGGTCTTTGAAGTTTTTTCCTTTGACAGATTGGTCCTTCGGACCAGAAACCCTCACTTTGCCTCGGATCAGACAGGCCAGGTGGCTTGAAACCGTACGGGGAAGAAACCACATCGGTTCTTCTTAGTTGAAAAGTCCTCCGACTGAATTGTCGTACAAAAGAGGCCAGCCACTTTCTGATCTGCGACTGAAGGATGGATTTACTCGAACCAGGTGATCAATCACGAAGGCTCAGGTAAGGTGAATCTACTTTTTTCTGTTTTAGATCAGGGACTAGATTTGTATTTATTTTGTTAAGACTTTGTTTATACAAGTCAGGGACAAAAAGATTACTGTCTTGTCATAGATCAGGGAAACGGAGCAGGTAGGCAGTCATTCTGAAGAGACTATAAAAATCCATGGTACCACGTTAAAAATAAGGAGTTACGTAACGAATAAAAGGGTAGAACAAAATGGGTAATAATTGTACAAAAAGATCCCAAAATCCGCTGTTAACCGAAGACACTAAATACATGCAGTCACAGCGTGCTGACATTAAATACTACTCAAAATGGGCTAATAAGTATGAATTTGATGGTAAATTAGAAAAATCCTCACTTGTCAAACTTGTCAAACAGCTTAAAATCAATTCTAGAGGTAGAGTAAAAAAGCAACATCAATTAGGAATTCCTCAGGCACACAGGTGGACTGAGGAAGTAAACCGAAGGGAACAAAAGAGTAATAATTCAAAAGCAATGTTTTTAGATAAGGACAATAACTTAGTAATAGCGTCAGCCCCTCCGCCTCCCTTACCAGAATAGGAGGCAAGTGAAGTTAGTCCACCCCTGCGATATCCTGCTGTCACTAAGTAGAGACACTACAAAAGCGAAACCGTTTATTAGAGATCCTGTCGAGACCAGGTCTCGAACACGGGCAGGAAACTCTAAAGGGGACATTGAGTTATATCAAATGGGTAGAAACTCACGATTTATGAGTGAAGAAGAAATATGCCCACTTATAGAAGTGCTTAATCCTCAGGCAGGGCAAGAAGATCAGGACCCAACTATTCTAGTGTATAGACCCTGGACTCTGGAAGACATCCGGAAAGCCACTGAGGGAATTCCCTATCCAAAAGTTAATTTTAGAAAGTTCTTGGAAGATTTGCAAGAAATGAGGCTAAGTTATAATTTAAACAGAGAAGAGGTAGAAAAAGTAGTCAGAAAAATTGTGGGACCAGATTGGCACATGATTAGTGGCGACTGGAATCCCCGTGATGCTGCGCTCAGGCCCCTCCCACATAGCAGCGCAGAATTAGACAACAGAGTGAAAGGTCTTACAGACCGCATCTCTGAGAAATGGAAGCATAGGGCAGACTGGACTTGCATTAATCAATGCATCCAACAGGAAGGTGATGCTATTGACCAATATTATGCCAGACTATTAGAATGTTTTAATAACCACTGTGGAATGCAGGTTCCTGAAGATCAGACACACGATTCCCCATATGAGCAGCAGTTAAAGAATGCATTTTTGAAAGGCAGTATTGCACCCATAAGCAGCTTTATTACAAAGCACATGGTAGATCATCGTACAAGCAGGTTATAGTCATTACTTGAATATGCTAGGCATGCCGAAAGGCATTTTAATAGCAAAAAGAAAAAGAAAGCCCAAGTATTTTCTGTAGAAGATGGAGCAGAAGTATATGTAGTACAGTCCGGGAAAAAGGACAAGAGAAATGCCCAGGGAAACAAACAATCTGATCAGAGGACTTTGAAGGGCGAAAGAAAAGGGGTGAATGTTTTTAATGCGGTAAGAAGGGACACTTGGCAAGGGATTGCAAGAAAAACAAGAAAGCAACCACAGAAGATAAGGAGGGTGAGGACTGACTATATGATCGTCAGGAATGACTAGAAGGGGATAGCAGAGAAGGGACAAGTGAGAATGTGATAGAGGGAGTAGAGAATGTGACAGAAGAAATAGAGGAAGTGCAGGAAGTCACGGATAGTGAAGAAAATGAAATATTAGATTTGGCTTTATTGAGCTTAGAGCTCTATTTAGCAGACATGAAACCAGAAGTTACACTCCTGGTAGAAGGGAGGAAAGTCAGATTCTTGTGCGACTCAAGAGCATCACGGACCCTGACACATCCCTCCAAACTGCCAGAGAACTCAGTCTCACCTGATTACATATTAGTGAAAGCAGCTAATAGACAGCTGTATCGGGAGCCCCTCTCCCATAATATTGTGATAACTGATCCTGTTTCAGGATTGACCCAGAAAAGCAAAATTGTTGTTTCTGCAAAATGCCCAGTAAACCTCTTGGGCAGAGACCTTATGCAGCTATTTGGTGTAGCAGTAGTGCCGACTATGCAGGGTATGGAAGCACAGTGACAAATTGATACCTTTGCAGTGCAAACGGAGGGTAAAATGTTTTATTGGTATAGCCAGGACTTGGTTTACGACTGGTCCAGGGGCAGTGACCGAAGAATTGATTAACGTAGCGATCAAGTTCCCCTCCCTTGACACTGATAAACAGCATTTGTTGCACTGTACTCTGTATTATTGTAACACCAGGACATAAGGAATATGAGCAAGAATTGTTTAGAAATCGTGCAAACAGATTGATACTACGTAATCTGTACTGGGACACAGAAGGGAACAGTGTAGCTAGCTGCTCATTGCCCTAGGAGTTCTTTGCACTCTATAAATCTAATCGATTACCACATGTTAGCTTAACTAAGGACAAGAATGTAAAATGGGTAGACTTAGGAGAGAAAGTCACGAGATGGGAAAAACAGACAGTCAGAACTGTCAGAACAGGGAATACAAATGCAGACGCTGAATTGGATAACTCAGACCCACCCAGCTGTACACTTGCAGTCTAGCAAGGCAGCTGATTAGCACTCCTATTGAAGGAGGAAGAGAATGCCTTACAGAATATACCAGAAACTCTCTGGTCAACAGGAAAATCAGATGTAGGACTTATTCGTACAGCGGGACCAGTTACTATTATGCCAAAGTCAGCATTTAGACCACAAAAAAGACAGTATCCCTTAAGAAAAGATGCAGAGGTAGGAATCAAACCTATTATAGCAGCTTTACTTAAGGAAGGGGTGCTGGTGGAATCTCCTGATTCACCATGTAACACACCCTTATTTCCTGTTAAGAAAGCGAATGGAGAGTGGCGTATGGTCCAAGATTTACAAGCTGTAAATGACGCAGTAATACCAAGGGCACTTGCGGTGCCAGACCCACACACCCTGTTGAATGATTTAAAACCTCAACAGAAATATTTTTCTGTGGTAGATATCAGCTATGCGTTCTTCTCGATACCGATACACCCTGACAGCCAGTATTGGTTTGCATTCACGTTTCAGGGGAAAAGGTATACATATATGCGACTACCACAGGGATATTGTGAAAGTCCAACAATATTCTCACAAGAAATGGCAAGCAATTGGCGGGATTTACCCCACCAAGAGGTAGCCAGAGTTTGCTTTATGTTGATGATATCCTGCTGGCGTCCCCCACCCAGCAAGATTGTAAAGACGACACCATAGCGCTATTACAATTTTTAGCCACTGAAGGACAAAGTAAACAAAAATAAACTGCAGCTTTGGAAAAAAACAAGTTAAATACCTAGGATATATAATATCCAAGGGAGGTAGGACATTAGATGAGGACAGAAAAGTAGCGATTTTGCAAGCACCAAAACCCACTACCAAGAAGGAAATGATGTCCTTCCGGAGTACAACTAATTTTTGTCGGAGCTGGATTCCAAACTATGCCTTGGAATCTGCACCGTTGACTAACCTAATTTATAAAAAGCCTATGGCAGCACAGGATTTATTACAATGAACACCAGAAGCAGAATCTGCTTTCTGCAAACTAAACAGTTAATAGCGTCCTCATTGGTTTTGGGATTACCAAACTATCAAACATTTTTTCCAAACTGTAGATTGTAAGCAAGGTTATATGACATCAGTGTTTACACAGCAGCATGGGGACAAGCAACGCCCTATTGCTTATTATTCATCACAACTGGACCCAATGGCACGGTCTTTACCTCACTGTGTACAAGCAGTAGTTGCAGCTGCAATGGCAGTACAGGCTTTGGCCTCGGAAGTTTTGTTCCACCCTCTCACATTTAGAGTGCCTCATGCAGTCACAATTATTTTACTGCAAGAAAAGGTAGTACATCTTTCCCCTGCTAGGCACCTTTCCTGTATGACTATATTGTTTAGCCAACCTCATATGACAATTGAACGATGTGCGACTTTGAACCCTTCTACCTTGCTCCCAACTCCTGCAGATGGCACACCACACAGCTGCCTGCAGGCGATTTGAGCAAAAGACACTGCCTGGAAAAGACCTTATGGATGTTCCTTTAGATGATGCCGAGGTGACATACTACGTGGATGGCTCATGCAAAAGGGGTCCTGCAGGACAGAACCTAGTAGGACATGCAGTAGTTTCTGATATTGAGATTATAGAAGCAAAATCTTTACCACACAATTTACCTGCACAGGCAGCAGAATTGATTGCCTTGACACGGGCATGTACCTTAGCAAAGGGTAAATGTGTGAACATTTTTACTGACAGCCAGTATGATTTTTCTACTGTACATGTTTTTGCGCAACAGTGGAATAATCGAGGAATGATGACATCTACTGGCAAATCAATCATGCACAGTGTATTTTAGATCTTTTAGAATCTATTCAGTTACCTCAGAAAGTAGCTATTTGAAATGCACAGCTCATACCAAGCAACAGGACAGGATTTCAAAAGGTAATGCGAGAGCTGATACAGCTGCAAAGCAGGCAGCTTCAGAAGTATTTCTTTTGAATGAGGAATTACAACCCGCTGAGATTTTAGACTTAGAAATGTTAAAGACAATGCAGACACTTACTACACAAGTTGAAAAACAAAGATGGGTAAAACGAGGAGCAATTCTCGAAAAGGGGCTGTACATCTCTAAAGAAGAAAAACCGATATTGCCGTCTAATTTGTTTAGATCTGCAGCTTTGTTGAGCCATGTGCAGTGCCATGTCTCAACAGGGGGGATGGTACAGCTGGTGAACCAAGTGTTCACGACATATGGATTCCTAAATTATACTAAAAAATTTTGTTTGATGTGCCATGTTTGTAATAAACATCATGCACAAGGAGCGTTAAAGCCCAAGCAAGGGAGTTTCCCTACACCACCGTATCAGTTTCACACTATCTGTATGGATTTCATAGAGTTGAATAAATGTGAAAATAAGAAGTATTGTCTTGTCATTGTAGATATGTTTTCCAGATGGGTGGAAGCCTTTCAGACTAAAAATCCAGACGCAGCAACTGTGGCCAAAGTCCTTGTTAAAGAAATCATCCCTAGATTCGGCATTCCGGAAAGGATCTACAGTGACAATGGCACACACTTCGTAAACCAGACCATACAACAGTTAAGTAGACATTTTGGTATTTCTTTAAAAAATCATTATGCGTATCACCCACAATCTGCAGGGCTAGTAGAGAGGCATAATGGGATTTTAAAGAATAAGCTAAGGAAGTTAATTGTAGAAACGCAGAGAAATTAGGTGCACTGTCTGCCCCTGGCACTGTTGAGCATGAGAACTGTTCTGAATGCAAAAGGATAGACTCCTTTTGAAAAGTTATTTGGAAGGGCTTATTATATACCTCAGTGGAAATCTCTCATGCCCACAGACCAGGAAGCTGACTGTACACTAGCGGAGTACATGCGAAACTTGTTAAATTCTAAACATTTGTTGCAGTCAAATTCTGTTTCAGATAAAAAACGAACCAGACAGTCAGAAGTGGCAGTGTCCCCCGGAACTTGGGTTTGGGTGAAGACAGTAAAGAGGAAGAATTGGGCATCACCAAAGTGGGAAGGTCCATATCAAGTGCTTCTGTCGACACCCACTGCAGTCAAGATAGTGGAGCGCGCCTCCTGGATCCACCTGACGCACTGTAAATTAGTAAAGAATTTTGAACTGGACTAAAACCTTGTCACATGCCAAGAGTAAAAATGATAAGAGTCCAGAAGAAACAGAAATGCAGAACAACCCTTTCCTCAGAAGTATTGCATAATCATCCTGTTAACTGTACTAGTGACAATCTTTTTGTTGTGGCCTTTCCTTTTCCCAGCTACACAGACTTAACTGAATAAATGTGAAGTTACTCATTGACTGGCATCCAAACTTTAACACTTACCAGGCAATTAAATATGTGTATGCTGAGACTTTCAATGTTTCGATTTGATGGATTTGCACAGCTTTGCCGACAGCATACGGGTGGGGGGGGTTATTAATGACTACAGTCCCCCTAGGGGTCAATGAGACCTGGGAGAACTTGATTTATGATACCTCACAACCATTACATCACAAGATAAAATAGCATTGCACTTGTCTGTTCCACAAAAGGGAACTGTGTGTTTTTATAAAAATGATGCTGTTCAGGTGGGTTGAAGCAATTGTAATGTGACTGTTCCTTATAAATGTTACACTAAAGGTAACAAAGTAGATCTTTATTGTAATACAAACTATGATTAATTTCTTGGATTGATGGATAAAACACCTGATGAAGTAAAACATAATTCTGTTCTTTATAAACAACTGTCTATAATGGATAGATAAATGTTTCATGCAGGGCGAGTGTCTATTCATAGCAAAGTTACTACTAAAGTAGAGGATTGTTACTTTGTGTGTGGTAGAAAGGCATACAAATGGTTACCTGAGAATTGGTCCGGCAGTTGTTTTTTGGGTTACCTGGTTCCGGCTGTACGATGCACTGCAGTTTTGCCTCGAGGAAAAATTTGAAATGTCCGAAAGGTCAAGAAACCTGTGAATCCAGTGGGACAAATCAATGCGCACTGGAAAGACCATCATTCCATAGGCAAAGGACCGACACACATGGACTTGAGTGATAGCGTTATATCGTGGGCAGGCATATTACCGGCATATGCAGCAGTGAAATCGATCTGGGAGTTGAGAAAACTGTCAAAACTTCTCAAAGTAATGAGTAATACAACTTTTTCTGCTCTTGAATTGGTGACTGATGAACTGAATGATAGGAAAACTGTAGTGCTTCAGAACCGCATGGCTCTCTACTTCACCCTAGCGGTGAGAGGTGGTACTTGCGCTTTAATCCAAGAAGAATGCTGTTCATATATTCCTGACCATAAACACGAGATAGACAATCATCTTGAGGTAATTCAAGAAGTGTCGGCCATGACCAAACCAGGCCCAAACCCACTGACGGACTTTTTCCAGAAATTGTTTGGGGGGGTGGAGTACCATCCTAATGAACATCCTGATTGCCATTTGTATAGGAATGCTCCGACTGGGAGTACGTGTTTTGTTGTGGCATCCCCTGCATGAAAAGACTGATTAAAGACCTTATAGACATATCAGTTTCTGAAACCTTATATCAAAGTGCTGAGTTTGAAGAACTGTTAAAACATTGAAAATGCTTTCATAAGTTTAAACTGAATGACTCTCTTAACTGCAAATCCTGAGTGGAAGAGGTTAGGAGAAGAAAAACTGTTTATGCTTATTTTGAAAGTAGAATAAAAGTATTAAAAGGGGGGAAATGTCAGAAAAATATGTATTAGTGTGTGTATTAGTAATATGCTTAGTGCATTTAGAGCTTGAAAAGGGTTAACACATTTATTCTATTTCATACTGCATAAATCTGTACAAACTGCAGATGCTTTCTGACCTTGTATTGTTAGCTAAAATCCTGCTTGTGCCTTGGAAATTTACTGAGAAGCAGACGATTTTTGCTTATGTTAGGAAAATAATGAACAGAACAATACTACGTGTATGAAGCTTAGACAAGAAGTTACGTTTGTGCTGTGAGAAAATACACAGCTGTAGAAGCTATAGATAAAGACAAAGCCTGTTTGAAAATATGAACTGCAATCAGCATTTGCTTGTATCTGAATTAGAAGAGTACCTTGAAATGTAACACTGTACAACGGAAGCTTGTAAACGAATTAGAGCCCACCAAGGCCAGGTTGTTTTTCTCAAAAGTTTCTCAAAAGTCTAGTCATGTCAGCAGAAAATCTGAGTAACATCTGCTGTAGAACAATACTGAAAGTTGTCCTTGATTACATCAGCCACAGAAGGCCATGTCTTGTAAAACAGTATAATAATAAATGTACTTCCTGTTAGTAGTTGGCCAAATCCTTTTATTTGCATGTTTTTGTCTCCTTGCAGCAAGTAAATAAATATACCTTAACTGAACCTTACGTGTATTGGTCTATGAAGTTTTTTCCTTTGACAGTTCTTAACTGCGCAACTGTTTTCCCTCTCCTTCAAACATTATGAAGATCACCTGAGATGACCATCAAAATAAGATTTTTATCTGCAAGATATTAAATATCTGTTGATACACATCTAACAGATACAAGCTATGCCACCAGGCATGACTACCTGAGCAATGGTCCTGTAGTACCAGATTTGGTACAAGCATATACAATTATACAATGTCACAGTTATAATTACTAAACATATTATATATATATATATATATATATATATATATATATATATATATATATATATACACACACATATATATATATATATATATATATATATATATATACACACACACGTACACTAACAACCTCTGCCTAACTAGACACTGTTTCTGTCTGTCCTACGGGCAATCCCTCAGTAGTGTGCACTTACTGCACGTCCCTTTCTAAAACCCCTGGCATAACTACATTATCTTCCTACTCAGTGAACTGCAGCTCCCCATTGGTGCATAAATACTAAAAACAGATAGAAGGGTAACATTCAAACCAAAATGATAGGCTGTCCTATTTCTGTAGTTGTTAACCTTATCACCAATTGTTTTCTGTTTGGCGACTGCTGCTCCTCCTGGAAATTGTAACCCATCCTGTTCGCCCTTCGGGCTCACTCCGCTCTCCTACACCCAAATTCCACCTTCCCCCACTACCTGTACTTTTATACATCCCCTGACTCCTCCCCACCCAACACCTTTCCAATCACAACACACCTAAACCAAACCCCACCCACCTGTAGATCTACACCACCCCAAACATCCACCCCTCCTACAATGCTCTACATAACATCCCTCCCTATAACCCCATTTGCCCTAATTTATCTCTTTCCTTACCTCTCTCTCACTTTTTCCCAACTCTTATAACTCTCACACGCACTCCACATCTTAAAATCAACCTCACTTCCCATCCTTCCCACCCATCTCACATGAACTCTCTACCTCCAATCCAATATATTTCTTCAAACCAAAACTGCTCCCAACCCAATCCACCCTGTACTCCCCTATTAAATGTGGTACCAGAAAACCACTACTCTCAGACAACCCAAGTTACTCTTGCGAAAACACACTTGCCTCACTCTTCTACTACACCACATCTCTCTCACTAGCCGGCGACATCCACCTCAACCCTGGACCCATCTCCAACATCAAATATCACCAAACCCTCCACTCAGCCCACAAACACAAAGTCCATTCACCTTACAACACAATGCACGAAGCCTAAAAACAAAATCCCTAACCTCCATGCCTGGCTCTCCCATAACCACCCCATTACCGCCACTTCTGAAACCTGGCTGAAAACCTATATAAAAGACAGCGAAATCCTACCACCAGGTTTCCAAATCATTCAAAAAAGAAGGTGGAGTAGCAATAATATACCCCACCTCCCATACCATGACTCTCTACTCCAATAAAATACCAACCTTTGCCAAAGCTGAAATTATAATAGGTTTACTAAAAACAACCAACCACAAGTCCATATGTATCGCTGCCCTCTATATTCCCCCTGGTGATATCAAAACTCTTGAAAACATCCTGTCCTGGTTCTCCTCCAATATAAAAAATGAAACCTATATACTCTGTGGTACCAACATCAACTGGAATACTATTAACTCTGAAGCCCCGTCCCACACAATCAACCTGTAGAACTTCTCCCAACACAATCTCCAACAAGACCAAATAAAGATGGTACCTCTGCTACAATCATTGACTGGAATCTAACTCATCCAAACCTTATCACCACAGATGGAACATTACCAGACTTTCTCAGCAATCACCCATCAGCCTTTGCCGACCGTCTCCCAGCTCCACTGCATAAACACCACTACTATATCCAAATCCGCAAAATCTCCTCTTTCAACTACCTTTCTCCGAATTCTTAAAGCATACTGATTGGTCCCCTCTAAAAACCCTTCCAGATGATGCCGTTTCCTACTTTAACCACTCATTCCTAACCCTTCTCAATCAGCAAGTCCACCTCAAACCAAACGCATCAAAACCAATTCCTGCCCATGGTTAACAAAAGATACTAAACTAGCCTTGCACCAAAGGGACAAATAATGGAAAATATCAAAAACATAAAAACCTTAACACCCTCGTAGAGCATAAGTAACTATGAAACTCTGCAAAAAAACTAATAAAGACCGCAAAGCCCACTACTCCAAACTCCAGTCCTTGCACTCAACATATCCCAAAAAATTCTGGGACTCCATCTCATCCATGCTGCATCTTAGCAACAAAAAAAACTGCCCAGACCCCAACCTCTCCAACCTTGAAACAGCCAGCTCAACTCATTCTTCATAGACTGCATAGCTAAACTATCAGACTCCTTACCACCCCCCTCTTGCTCCAACCACCACCCCAATCAACCTTCTTCCACATACTTCTGCCTCAAAACCATCCCCACAAGCACTATAAAAGACTTCACCTGAAACTCAATCCCTGTCGCAATGCACCCTACAACCTTCCACCCACCTTCCTCAATCTGCAGACAGCATTGCCTATCCCATCTCTATTCTTATAAATAGATCCATACAAGAATCATACGTCCCTTCTATCTGGTGCCATGCTTACATCATCCCCCTCTACAAAGGTAGCAAAAATACTGATACCACCAACTTCAGGCCTACTGCCATCCTTTCCCCTCTTTCTAAAACACTACAGAAAACAATACAAGCACAACTCATGGCACACCTAACACAATCTCCTCTCCCCTACCCACAGCACCATGACTGCCCTTCTTTCCTTTCTTGAAACCATAAACCTCAAACCCAACTCAAGCAAGTTCGTATACACACTATTCCTAGATCTGTCAAAGGCCTTTGACACCATCTCACACACCCTACTTGTATCCCAATTCTCCACCCTTCACCTCTCTCCCACCACCATTGCCTGGTTTTCCAGCTACTTGCCCAAACGCCAACAAGCTATCCAATGGAAAACTTCAACCTCCCCCTTCCTTCCCACACCCACAGGTGTTCCACAAGGTTCTGTTCTTGGCCCTCTTCTTCAACCTATTCATTAACAACTTTCACCAATCCATCCCAGACTCATCATCCAATGTGCAGATGACAATCATTTGCTCAGCATTCTCCCCATCCGAGCTCCTAGCAAAAACCAACTAGCCTTCTCAAACACAGAAAACCTGGATGCAGTCTAACCATCTGGCACTAAATGCAAATAAAACCAAACTAATGTTTTTTCCCCTACGAAAAACTCCAGTGACAAATCCACATTCACCATACAGACCCAAAACACCCTCCTTGAAATTGTTCCCAACACCAAGCTTCTTGGTATCATTACTGATTAACTAAAATTTTACACCCACATCCAACTCCACAATCAAGAAAATCCACCAAAAGTTAGATCTCCTCTATATGCACAATCGCTTCCCAAGCCCCTCTACCCGTTAAACTCTTGCATCCACCTTCCTACTCTCCTCCCTTATGTATGGTGCCCCTCTTTCAATCTCCATCTTGGCCTTCGGTCCAAACATGAATCCTGGTACCACAAGACCTCCAAAATTTGCAAGCAATTCAAAAAGCTCATTCCACCACTGCCACTCCCCTCCTCACCCTCAATTGGCTTGAACTACCCAACTACCTCAGTTACTTACAACTCACCATTGCCCACAAGCTCATCTTTAAACCTGCCAACTGCCCAGCTCTCGCTACATCCTTAAAACCTCACATTCCCAACCCCTCACTCAGATCCAAAAAACAAAATCTCCTTCAGGTCCACAAACATGCACAACCTCCTGGCCATCAACTGCTGTCCCACACCTTAGCTAAACAGTGGAACTCTACCCCCACACACCTACACGCAACCTACCTAACCATACAAATTTCAGCTACTCTCTCATCTTTCTTCCAAATGGGAATGCCTTTGCCACGCTCCAACTTAAATACCGCCCCCACCATTCTACCTTGCACTGACTCACCCAACTACCTCTACTCCTACTTCATCCCACCCAAAACAATCCCTCACCTACTAAAAACTAATTGTATATCTATTGTACTATACTCTCCAATCTCAAATATACTATTACCCTCTCCATGCATATTTTCCTAACCTAATGGCTAGTAACTATACATTTTGAAAAGTTAAACCTACAATTGAGTTTATAACAAAAATATTCACTTTATGCAAATGTTGAAATTTCTGTACTGAAGTATGTCTTTTCATTTTTGTAACACTAACAAGCCAGTTGCAAATATCATGGAGCTTATCTGTAAATTTTAATTAGCTCTATGAACTATGTCTTTTTGTAACACGTGAAATGTAACTTGCAATTATTTTGGAGCTTTTCTCCTTATGCCTCCACTGAAAACGGGCTATTCTTGGCCCAGTGGACTTCCCCGGTCATAAAACTTATAAATTTATCACAGACATACCAGTATTTTCCCCTTCAAGAGTTTTTGTTTCTTCTTTCAAGGAATCATCAATGCAGAGATAGCCAAGCCAAACATTTTCTCAGATGACATCTGCCATGTCTGAACTATATATCTGCCATGTCTGAACTATATACAGATTGCAGCAGATGGGGCCCACTTCCCCAGGCTGCCTTCCCATGATCCCGTACTAGGCTTAGGCCTGGCACTGTACTACACCTCCCAAGAAGCCTCCAAGAAATCAGAGGTTGGTCTACTACTTAGCTGCAACAGATGTAATAATCCTGCTGCTGAACCAAACAGATGTTTTTTTGAAGTCAGGGGGCTGAGTCGGGTTCCTGTGATGTACCATTAAAAGCATCATCCATAAATTCCTCAAAGTACTGGTGAAACTGGTTAATGATCTCAGCTCTGAAGTCTCTAACCCTCAGCTCCAGTCAAAATATTCTTCCCCAAGACCGACTACGTTGGCAAAAACAATATTGTACAGTGGTGAGGGGCAGACAGACAAAGGTATCGGCCACAACAAAAAACAGGGATATGAATCTATTCAACATATGCAGATACTCCTTACTCCACTCTGTCACAGGATTAGAATGGGGAGGGGGGTCTCGTCCTCTTTCTACCCCCACTTTAGGGGTGGGAAGACTCGGTACAAGTGTAGAGTTCTGAGAAAAACACCTTACATTCCTCTGAATTTTCTATGCCAAAATAAATGGGGAATCAAATGCCAATATAGGTGGTATCTGCTCAACTGATTTCAAAGTTTATGAAAGTCACTCATCCACCATCTTCTTCAGTAGGATAGCCTTCAGACATCCAGTGAAGTGCTCAACCACTGGATACCCTAAAAAAAAAAAGTTATGTACTCACCATAACTTTCCATCTGAGTTGTACTTCATTAGTCTTCAACCGGTGGGTATTCAGATCCAGATCGGATAAGAGACCGTAGCTTCACCAGCATCTGATCTGAGGTCCAAGCTCTTCCTCTTACCCATAATATCCCTCCAACTCCTTCCTTCCCACAGATCTAGTTTGCTGCACCATAAGCATAACCCCGACCCAATGAGACCTTACCACAAAAGGTTATTCACAAAACAAAACAAGCATGAACAGGGGAGCTGCAGACACGCCCTCTCCTACTTACCACAGTAATAAAATAATAAGGTCAGGGGGAAGGAGGTAGGGACAGTTAAAGACAAATGAAGTACAACTACTCAGATGGAATGTTATGGGGAGTACACAGCTTCATTATCTGAAGTAAAAGATATATTGGTACATGGGAGATTTGTTCTTCCAAGTATGGACATAAGTTACCAGTATGCTTCGGTACAAAGAGATATATGAATTGTTCTGTATGCTCACATGTAATAAATTCATTTGATTTTATTAACAATGTTAAATATACAACTAAAGGAGCATTTTTATGCAGGAGTAAGGGGGTAGTTTATGTGCTGAAATGTTAGTGTAATTTATTTTATATTGGTGAAAAGAATGTTTCATGTTATGTTGATGGAGCACATAACAGACATCAAAAATCAAAAGGAAGAAAACATTACTTCTGCGCATTTTAAAACTAAACATAATGGGAATCATTTATTAATGCAGGGGAGTACCTTGGAACAAATTAATTCTTTGTATGGAAACAAATTTTTATTGACAGAAATTTCTGTATAAGGAATCTGTATAAATTTTAAAATACAATACATTGGTCCATTTGGGGCTAAATAGTGAAGTAAATTGAAAATGTTTAATTTAATTGTTTAATTGCTTAACTGAAATTTTGATGTTAACTGTTGAGTAAGTTAGATGTATATAGAGTGCTGTTTGTATTATGTTTATACATTCCTTGAAGGTGGTTACATCGAGGCGCTAGAAGTGACTAAACTGTTTGTGGTTTTACAATTTTCACAGTTGGCACTTATTTGCTTTGTTTTGCTGTTGCTTGGATCTGTACAAGTTGTTAAAGTATCAGAGGGTAGTCATGGTGTTGTATTATATTATCTGAAGTAGTTTACTTAACTTGCTCTTCAACCTGTGGGACAGAGTCACCAGCTACTAAACACCTGAGTGGACCTCATGAAAGGATATTCCGGAGCACTGCGGAGAAAGGATGCGGTCACTCTAGATATCATGTCCAGGTTATAGTGAGAAATAAAGGTATGAGATGAGGACCACAGAACAATCATCCAGAGACACCCTGGACCAAAAGGCTGCTGAGGTAGCCATGGACCTGGTAGAATGTGCTTTTACTTGACCCAGAGGTGACATACCTTTGTCTTTGTATACCTGAAGGATACAATGAGAGATCCCATCAAGCCAAAGTTATCTTGGAGAGTGGTTTGCCCAGAAAAGGTTTAGAGTAAGACACAAATAACTGATCAGACTTGGGAAAGGCCCTAGTTCTGTGCAAGTAAAACCTTAGTTGTCTATGTACGTCTAACAAGTGTAACTTATATTCACCTCTGTTCTGAAAATTTGGGAAGAAAAGAGTCTAGTTAATACTGGTTTCAGAAGCCAATTTGGGAAGAAGGGATGGATTGGTATGAAGCAACACCCTGTCATAATGGAAAATCATATACGAGTTCTGAAACCCAACTAGCCGAGGTGATAGCTACTAGGAAGGCTATTTTACAATAAAAACATTTTAGGTCTGACGCAGCCGGCTCAAAGGGTGGAGCAACCAGACCCTGTAAAACCAAAGTAAGGTCCCAAGGAGGGGTAGGATCCTTCACCAGAAATCTTAAAAGAAAAGCACCTTTAATAAAGGTTTTTCAAAGTCTACAGAATGCTAAAGAAATCATGTTCTCCCAAAAATGGAAGTTGGAAATGGCAGCCAATTGAACTTTTACAGTAGAAGGGCTAGCACCCTGATGGTCCAGGTCACTTTGAGATGTCAAGATGGAGAAACACTTCCTTGACTGTTTGTGAGCTGCCACCTGAATAGTCTTGACCGGAGAGGATAAACCGGGTGTCCTAGCTATCAAGGGAACTGGAGCAGCCAAGTAGTAAGCTTTAAACTGTCCAGGTTTGGATGAGGAACCCCCTAGGGGTGAGAGATGAGATCCGGAATCAGATCTAAGATCCATGGAGGAGCTAGATGATGAGACCAAAGAAAGGGAAGCCATACCTGGCAAGGCCAAAACAGGGCAATGAGGATAACTGCTCCCCAGTCTGCGAGCCTTCTGGAGGAATTTCAAAACAACAGGTAACAGGGGGTAAGCATAGAGAAGACCGGGAGGCCAAGTATAGACTAATGTGTCCCTGGGGGATTCCACCTGCGGGGGGGGGGGGGGGGTTCAGAGAGAACTCACTGCACTTCACGTTGGAATGAGATGCGAAGAGATCAGAGCAAGGCAAACCCCAATCGAGGAAGATCTGCTCCGCTACAGAAGGATTCAGAGACCACTCGTAAGGCATCAGAATAGTCCTGCTCAGTTTGTCTGCCAGTATATTAGACCATCCCGCAATGTGCGTTGCTACCAGAAACTGGCTGGTGGAAATCGCCCATTCCCACACACTCATGGCCTTGCGACAAAGGGGGAAACATCTGGTCCCTTCCTGCTTGTTGATGTACCAGACCACTGACATGTTGTCTGACTGAATTGCAATAGTTCCCAGAGGGAGAAAGGCATGAAGGGCCTGCAACGCCAGAAGGACCACCCTCATCTCTAGAAAACTGATTGCAACTTGGTCTTGATCAGGGACCACGTGCCTTGGACTGTCCTTCTCGAGCAATGCCCCTCCCCCCCCAGTTGGGAGGTGTCAGTGGTCACCATGGCTTGGAGAGGGGCTGCAATAAATAAGCGTTCCTTGGCCAGTTGCGAAGAGTGCATCCACCAGAGGAGGGACTCTCTGCCAGCCCTGCTGATATGTATTGCATGCGTCAACAGCAGATCTAACCACGACCATTGGACTGCTAATGTCCACTGTAGTACCTGCATATGCAGATGAGACAGAGAAGAGGAGTAATGGTGGCTGCCATGGAACCAAGAGCTCGTAATACCATCTCTGCTGAGGGGAAGTGAGACTGAGTGATCAAGGATACATGGAGTTAAGTTCCGAATTCTCCCCAGGGTTAGAAAAACCTTAATTTGCAAAGTGTCTATCCTTGCCCCAATGTACTCTAGAACCTGGACTGGGTTCAGAGAAGACTTGGCTGTGTTGATAG
This sequence comes from Protopterus annectens, assembly GCF_019279795.1. Classification (NCBI taxonomy): domain Eukaryota; kingdom Metazoa; phylum Chordata; order Ceratodontiformes; family Protopteridae; genus Protopterus; species Protopterus annectens. The sequence continues at coordinate 1,901,049,304 of NC_056733.1, read as the reverse complement.
TGATTCCCAGATGACCAGAAGTTTCAGAAAGTAGTTTCTGGCTTAACAAAGTAGACACTTGGTGGGGGCAACAAGGAGACAATCATCCAGGTATGGGAAAACCTGTATTCCCTGAAGCTTCAGTTGAGCCCCTACAACTGCCATGACCTTGGTGAACACCCTTAGGGCTGTGATGAGACCGAAGGTTAGGGCTAGAAACTGATAAAGATTAGCCCCTAGCCAGAATCGGAAGAAGCTCCTGGAAAGTCTGTGTATCTTTATATGACAGTAAGCACCCTGAGATCTATGGAGCACATCGAGTCTTTCTCCTGCAGGTAAGGCAGAATGGATTGCAACATGACTATCTGGAACTTCTCTTTGACAACTGACGAGCTGAAGGTGGAAAATACCAGAATAGGTCTTAGGCCCCCCCCCCATCTTTTTTGGCACCAAAAAGAACCTGGAATAGATGTCCGATCTGAACTAATCTTAGGTGATGGGTGGGATGACTCATTTCTTTAGCAGCTTATTTCGAACACTGCTACCTCCCTTTGCGCGGGCGGTATGTCTGGGAGATGTTTTGGGGAAGAGGAGATAGCACAAAGAGACTGGAGTAGCCTCTGGATACGATCTGAAGCACCCAACGGTCTATTGATATGGACTCCCAAGCAGTTAGGTGCAACGAAAGTAACCCCGGAGTGCCTCCAGAGCAGAGCAGTCAGGCAACCCTCAGGGCTGCTGCTTGAGCCTGCCAGAGAAAGGTACTAGAAACCCGTAACTCCTCAGACCCCCTCTGGGCCGGCATCTATCAAAACCCCCCCTGCCTCTGGAGGAAAATGAGTCCAGAGTGTCACGGGAATACTGAGACTTCCGGAACCATATCTTCGTTTGCCCTCGGTGATTCCTGGAGGAGGATCTTTGAGGCGTAGAGAAGCGGATCCAGACAGCAGACAGAATCTTCCCATCCTTCTCACTCTGGACCAATGCCCAAAAATATCTCTATTGAAAATAATCACACCTGGAGCTCTGAGACAACGATGCTAGGGTAAGCCACGGCAAACGAGATCTGAGGGAAGGAAGGAGATGGAGGGGTATTATGAGCAAGGGGAGGAGCTTGGAGCAGATGCTGGTGAAGCTGCCATCTCAGACCCAATCCAGATCAGAATAACCACAGGTTGAAGAGCAAATGAAATAAACTACTTCAGATCAAAGGCTGGCAAATTTCACATGAAAAAGAAGGGCAGAATCATGTTAACATCTAGTTTGTCCAAGAACCTTTCTCCAGCTGGACAGCAATCTTTTCTGTAATTCGGAAGTACATTAATGACAAAGTCACCAGTGGATTCTTTTCAGAAACTGCATCCACAGCATGTATGTCCTCACAGAAATGTGTGACCTGCAATCATGAAAGGCAGGAAACAAAACTTGTGCTGGTAATTAGTGAGCTTCATTCTCGAAGAGAATGAGAAAGTTGATCACTGACCAAGTCATTAATGCCTTAGCAAGACATACTTTGACACCATGGACTTGCTCGAACTATATTCCTTTCAGTTTTTCTTCTTCCTATGTTTTCGGAGAAGCTTGGCAAACTGTCTACCTTGCCCTCCTTTTTGACGGGGAAGAAAGAAAGGCAGGCCTATTTTTTTAGTGGGTTCTCCAGTCAAAGTAGAAGTAGCTGAACAATGGGCCAAGGAAAAAAAAGTTTTGTGATACTCCATAACAGCCCACAGGCTCCTGGGTTCTTCCCAGTAGCTTCATCTTATTCACTCAAGGGAAATAACAGCTTGTTGTTTGTCTTTTCAGCTTTTCCCGGTTAGGGGTCGCAACAGTGGAAGTCCGTTCTGCTGATTGGCAGAAGAATTTTTTATGGTGTCGAGTTGCCAGCCCGACGCCCAACCTTCAGCGAAGGCATGCCCATTCATGAAGGTCTTTCAAACGCCACTCGACCATGGGGAGGACATGCAGACTCCACACAGAAGGCACTCTAATCGAACATGAGAACCTCTTGCTGTGAGGCAACAATAATACCGCTGCACCACCGCGGCATAAATATTAATAAACAGTACAACTGTATTGGCACTTGATCTCTATCTAATGCAGCTAGAGAGATTTTATTTGTATACTGTCCTGCAGAGTTCTACAAGCAGCAGAGAGTGAAAGAGTGACTTTCCTTGATTTTTAAGTATTTTTTCTGGCTTTCGCTTTAATTACTGCATCTCGACTGCATTTCGCCTAAAAAATAGCTCTGCATATTGTTTTTACTGTACCTGTGTAGATTCTAAACTGTTTGCACTTCAAAAAGTTATTTTTGTTTAATTTAACTGTTAGGCTAACACACACAAGTGCGCTAGCCGTTTTATAGCATTTACTGTTTGCTACTGTATCTTTTTCTTCTGTCTCTGTAAAAAAAAAAAAAAAAAATCCTTGTTTTCCCGCTTTTCTGAACTAAAATAGTCCAGTCTTCAGATTTTGCTAATCTCTGGGCTTTGTCTTAGTTCCTGTGCTATCCATATCCTTATTTGGAAAAGACGAAGCTTCTTTGTTCACCAGTAGGAGTGGGGAGCACTGAGCAACTTATTTGTCCCTAGAGGAGTGGTTCCAGCCCAGCAACTTGTAGTTGTAGTTTATTGGCCATTTTGGGTAAATTCCTGGCTCTTTTCAACCCCCTGCTATAAAGCCCGCTTTTGTGCGAAGTTGCTCATAGAGCAGCGCCGGTTAATTAAGTTTAAACTATTTCTGGCTTCGTAAAGTCTGCTCTTCAATTTTTCCCTTAGAACTGCTCTACTTGCAATCTAAACAGCCTATACTCTATCTGAAAAGCTCAGCACTTGCTCCTAAAGCATTTTTTATACAGGTAAAGCACTCAAACAAAAGAAAGTACTTCATTCACCTAAATTCCCTTGAGCACCCATTTCCCTATAGGTCCTTTCTGACTCAGTTATACAGCAATCTTTTTCACTATTCTAGCATATCGAAGGTTCAGTTGCTGGCGTCCTCTCCTATTTAGCTGGTGAATCTGGGAATCTTGAGGCAATGTTACAATTGCCTCATGTACACAGACAACCCTCTCCTCCTCCCAACAAATACAAATATATGCGAGAGATGCAACTATATAGCCAAACTGGAGGCTGAGCTCTCTCAACTCAGTACTGGCAAGACCAGTCAGGAGGAGAAGGTAACCACGCACACCACAAACCCAGTCTCACATAGAACTATCAACTGCAAAACAAACACACAAAAACATACTCGGAGGCGCTGATTAAAAATCTACCAAAACAACAGAGGCCTCCAAAGCAGACACCCAAGCAACCGCCACCTCAAGACATAGCGCATGCAACACATAGTTCACAAAGTCAGTGTGCTAAACAGTCACGGCCCTTAAGGCCAAACAACATGCCAGACACACTTGTAATAGGTGACTCCATAGTCAGACACACTGATGTCCCGCTCACCGGACTGAACAAGGAAAAGGTCACAGTAAGCTGCCTGTCGGGAGCTAGAATCCGCCACATAACACAAGCACTCAGGTCACTCCACAGCAAGTACAAATATGACTCAGTCATTGTACATGCCGGTGTGAACGACCTGAGACGTACCTCCCTGGAAAACATGGAGAGACAGAGTAGCTCTCTGATTATGCAGCCCAGGCTGGTATGACCCTGAGCAGCATCTTACCCTCACCAAGAATGATGCCACAGTACAAAGACAAAATGATCAGTTTTAACAATTGACTTAATTACTGGTGTCATTCTAAGGGGATCCAATGTCTGTCTGCTTGGGATGACATGCTCGACAAGCCACGCTGCTTCGCAAGGGATGGCTTGCACCTGTCACCCCTGGGCTTCCGGATATTGGCCAAGGCTCTTGCCACCCCCATACTGCCTTTTTTAGGCAAGGCTCAATTGACAAACCTACCTCCCTAGAAAACACAAGTGGAAAAAAACTAAGGGTAATGCTGCTCAATGCCAGAAGTCTAAACCTCAAGATGCACGCTCTCGAAGCCCTCCTCAGTATGGAGAACACTGATGTCTGTGCAGCGACAGAAACCTGGTTCAAGGCTCCTGAGAGCACCCCAGCACTATCAGGTTTTACAAAATGAATTTACAGTAAACGCTGGCTCCCAAAGGTCCACTACAGAGGAAAAGAAAATGAAGATGCAAAAAACACAGGAAGCGGACCACCACGATGAAGGGCAAACAGATATATTTTAAAAGATGAGCGCTTTCGCATACTATGTACGCTTCTTCAGATCTACTTTTAATCCAAACTACAGGTTGTTTATATATAAAAAAGCTTCTAATTAATCAAACAATAAAACAATTTAAACAATCAATTATTCAATTAAAACTTCTTTTTCATTTGAAGCTTCTATTTCATTTTTAAAGTACTACCGCTTCACTAACATTAACGTGTAGCAATGAAAAACGTACATTTAAAACAAATGTAAAAATATTGAGTAAATAAACAAACTTAGATTAACAGACATGGATACTAGCCTATGCCTAGATAAAAAGTAAAAATATATAAATGTATAGACTTTTTCATGATGGAAACATTTTAGCATCATATTTATCCTAGCCACGTCTGTGCATCTATTTTATTTAAGGCTGCGTCCTTTCAAGAAAGCTCTAAGGCTCACATATTGGTTCAAGCCTGGAGGATAATGTGCTTTAAGTCTCAAAATCCAATTTAATTCATTATTCTCCATGTCATTAAAACTATCACCCAATCTTGTATTGGGTGTAACTTTCTGAGAACTCTAAAAGTAAAACTATGTCCTGGATTACTCATGATGTGTTTAGCCAGCGCACTTTTTGAATCATTCTTCTTAATATCGTAAGTATGTTCGTATATCCTTTCTTTTAAGTGTCTAGTTGTCATTCCTACATAAAATGCTTGACAGAATTTACAGTCAGCTAAATATATAAGATTCTTATCTTCACATGTTGCCACTAACCTTGGCTCAAACCTAAAGTCTATCTTAGGATGTATGAAGATTTGTTCTGTGACTATCATTTCACACACATCCACACGGAAAAGTGCCTAATTTCTCAGGTTTGGCTCTTGTATAATCATCCATATGCTCAACACATAGTAGTCTTCTCAAATTCTTACTATTACGATAGACAAAAAAGGTGTATGACCTACTATATTTGTTATTTCTGGGTCTGTCATGAGTATATGCCAATTTCTCCATATGATGTTAGTAATTGTCTTGTTATCACTGGTGTAACGAGTGTTAAAATTAATCTTAGATTTAACAAAAATTCTCTTGTTACTTCTAGTATATAAATGTCTCATTTCATTTGGCTTATTAACTCCTGTAGATATGTACATTTCCTTGACGGAATGTACCATCTTAGGATTATATCATCTGTCTATAAACAAGCTTTCCAATAGCATCCCTTGTGTATTCAAATCACTAGGTGTTTTGCATAATTTTTTGATCCTAACAAACTGACTCTTAACTATGTTCTTAAACACAAACCTGGGGTGCATACTGTTGTAATGCAGCAATGTGTTTTTCCAACATTCTTTCCTATATATGGTAGTACTCAATAAATGCTGCTTATCTTTATTGATTGTAATATGAAGAAAATCTATGCTTGTACAAGAGTAATTGATAGTAAACCTTAAAAAAGAGGTGGTAGATTCCAAATATTCAACAAACAGGAACAGTTCATCCAAAGTCCCATTCCAAAAGAAAAGCACATCATCTACAAACCTCGTGTACAAGCATATTTTCCTGAAATAATCACTATTGAAAAGATGGGTCATTTCCCAATAGTGTACCACCAGGTTGGCATAGGTATTCGCACAGGGGGTTCCCATAGCAACCCCCCACTGCTGTAAATACAATTTGCCATTGAACAAAAAGACATTGTTCATTAGTACAAGCTCAAGTAGTGCATTCAGTAGGATCTGTTAATTATTAGTGAATTTTCTACTATTATGCAAAATCTGCCTAACAGCTTCCATGCCAAAATCATTAGGTATGGAAGTAAACAAGTTTTTTACATCAAGTGTAACCATTAGGCATTCCTCAGACAGACCATTTTTGAATTCATTCAAGGAGTCTAATAGCGAAGTATCTTTTAATACTGAGTCAATGTCAGAGACCAGCGGTCTCAATTTCTTTTCAATGAATACTGAAAGTCTCAGTTACCCAGCCATTTCCTACTACAATTGGTCGCATGGGTGGTGGCATAATGTTTTTGTGTATTTTGGGAAGGCCCTTAATGTAGGGAACTTTAGCTTTTTCTACTAAAAAGTAAAGATATAAGTCATAATCTATCTGTCTGGTCATCATGAGATCATAAAGTTCTTGATGTACTTCATAAATTATCTTCTCTAAATCTACTTTCTCTATCAGGTTTTACATCATATCATGCTTTCCGGCCCCAAAACTTGGACCGAACGACAAAAGGAGGGGGAGTATCCATATTCATCAAAGATACCCACAACTCCAGGTTAGTGGCAACGCACGAAGCATCGGAGACCATCCAGGTGCAACTAACCATAGGCAAAACTGCCTTACAGTTTTGTAGCATGCTACAGACCACCCTCTCAAACTCAGGAACCCCACACAGCCTTCCTGAAGACACTGGAGAGTATGAATGTCTCTCCAAATACCATCATATTGGGAGACTTCAACTACCCAAACATAGACTGGGAACATTACTCAAGCCCCAACACCCTAGCCCAAAGGTTCCTAGAATTCATAAACTCAAATGTGATGGAACAACTAGTCACCATTCCCACAAGAGGAGACAATATACTAGACCTGATCATCACAAACATGGGGACATAATGCTCCACACCGGAAGTATATCCCTCATTGGTAAGATCAGACCATAAATTAATCTCACTGGAAATCCACATCCCCCCCACCCCCTACACAAAAGACCACAGCGAAAAACTTCTCAAAAGCCAACTTCACACTTCTGAAGACTGAAGTGGTATCCTTCAAGGCCCCTGGGCCAGTGGAAACCACAACCCACACTGCTGAATCCTTTACAAATGCCTTCTACGGGCACCTTCAAGAATACATGGATCATGCAATCCCAAATAAAACCAAGACCCATTCCCCCAAAGGCAGGTGTCTGGTGTGGTGGACCCCAGCCATAAACAAACTTTACAACAGGAGGAGGAAGCTACTACATGACAGAGCAAAATCCCTAAAAGGGAAGGCATCTCTGATCAGTACTAGCAAAGAACTACGATCACTCAAAATCATCCAAGGCCAACTTTGAGAGAAAAATCGCAGAAGACACAAAAGACAATAACAAGGCCTTCTTTAGCTATGTTAGAAACCTGGGTGGAAACTCCCAGATATGCTCAGAGTTAGTCCAAAATGACACAAAATACACTGAACCCACTGACATTGCCAACATTCTGGCAGACAGGTTCAGTGCAAATTTCTCCTCCCCCACCCCCCCAAAAGGAGAAATAACTATCCGAGCAGAGTGTAGCCTCCCAAACATCTCAGATGCCCAGGTGAGAGCCGCCCTCTCTAAAGCTAAAAACACAGCATCAATGGGACCGGACGGTGTCCCGGGCTGTGTGCTACATGAACTCCAAGAGGAACTAAACCCACACATAAGGCTGCTGTTTAATCTTAGCTTTACTACAAGATACGTACCCAAAGAGTGGAGTACAGCAACAGTGGTCCCACTTCACAAAGGTGGTGCTTCTACGGACCCTGGAAATTACCGCCCCATAAGCTTGACGAGCCTGGTCTGCAAAGCTATGGAGAGGATAATTATGGAACTCATAAACAAAGACATTGGGGACCTACAGACATTGGATCCTACCCAATGTGGTTTTGTCAAGGGCAGATTCTGCCTTTTGAACTTGGTCGACTTTTTTGAAACGGTTACTAAGGCCATTGATGAGAGTAAGGCAGTTCACACAGCCTACCTTGACCTTGCAAAAGCCTTCGACACAATACCCCACTCGGGCATCATAGACAAACTCACCAGCTTAAATGTAAACCCATATGTCACAAGATGGGTTGCAAACTGGCTGAAGGATAGAACCCACAGGGTCAGAGTTGCTGGAGCTATGTCAGACTCTAAGCCGGTCACAAGCGGTGTCCCACAGGGCTCAGTCCTGGGACCCCTCTTGTTCGGCTTTTATTTTTCCGAGGTACAGACAAACATAGGAGGATTGTGGCTGATAAAGTTCGCAGATGACTGCAAACTGGGCACCATAATTGATACTCCAGCTGACACAAACATCCTTCAGAGAGGCCTCATAGAAACGGATAATTTGTGCCAGAACAATGGCCTTAAGCTGAACGCCAAAAATGTATAGTCATACCCTTTGGGAAAAACAAGGTACCCACAAATTACCACATAGGTGGTAATCCATTAAGTACGGAAGAGGTAATAAGGGACCCAGGTTGACAATAACCTCTCATTTGACACTCACATTGCCAAAGTGGTTAGGAAGACCTTCTATATTGCCCACCTTATCATGAAGGGTTTCACATCTAGATCAAGAGAGGTCATTGTGCCCCTGTACTCTTCTCTTGTCAGGCCAATGATAGAGTACAATGCCCCATTTGGGATGCATCTTACCTGACACCAGCAGCAGTTGGAAAGACCCCAAAAGTTCCTCACCAAGAGGATAAAGGGTCTTAAACATATGTCATATGCTGCCCGACTGAAAAAACTCCAGCTCTATTCAGTCGCATACAGCCTACTCAGAGGTGATCTGTGCCTGACGTACAAGGCCATGTCCAATCCGGAATTAATGGACATGCTCCACCTCAGAAAATCCAAATCCATCAGGGCCACGAGAGCAAGAGACTTAAACTTCAACACAGAAATAAATAGGACGTGCTGGAGGGACAGATTCATAACCCAGAGGCTCCCTACACTCTGGAACAGGATCCCAGTCCATGTTAGGCAGAGCCCCTCACTAACTCTATTCAAGAGAAATCTTGACGAATGGATGGGAGATCGTAGGTTTACCCCGGGGGTCATCTCGGTCACTACTAGACAGAGGCACAGTAAACTAAACCCTAAATGGGCGTAGTATTCTCATCCTAAGGGGTGGTGAAAGCCACACACACTCTGGCTAGGCTTATAAATGCCCTAGGGCAGATAGCCTAGTACGAACCTATGAACCTAACATTAATAAACAGTATACAAATAAAATCTCTTTAGCTGCATTACATAGAGATCAAGTATCAATACAGTTGAGTTTGACTCCACTCCAAGATGCAATCTTCCAATATCGTGTTTGGAATAATTAATACAAGTAATGAGCAACCAATATTTCATGCCTACAGGCATCAGTGGGATGTAACAGCAGAGAAACACGAGGAGGCATTACTAGGCTGTAATGCGTTAAAATGGTTGCAATTCAACAGCCTAATCCTCTCCAACATGACAGGCTTAGTTGGGGTTATTTATACTGGTCTCTTGCATTAATATTTGCTGTTAATTTTTCCAAGGCCATCATTAGACAAACCAGTTTGAGTCAATCAAGATACATACCCCAAAACTAAAGCTTAATATACATGGAACACTGACTGTGCTATTTTCCAATTCATTTTTTCAGTTAGACTGCCTTCTGTATGGAGTAAACATGTCTTCCCTGTACGTTTTTTTCCCAAGCGTTCCAGTTTCCTCTCACAATATATGTATGTATATGTATGTGTATATATATATATATATATATATATATATATATATGTATGTGTGTGAATGTATATATATATATATATATATATATATATATATATATATATATATATATATATATATATATATGTGTGTGTGTGTACGTATATATATATATATATATATATATATATATATATATATATATATATACACACACACACACACGTGTATACATACATATGTATATACGTGTGCGTGTACATATATATATAGAAGTCCATTTTTGGTTGTGTATTTTAACACTCTCTAACATAGGTAGTATTATAAATAGTATGAATTTTTTTATAAAGTAATGTATACATAGTTTTTATAACAAGAATTTTTTTAAGGACAAAGTCCCTTTAGGAAGCTAACTGGATGATATAATGGATTGTTTAGGTATTTAAGGGGAAAATGTATAAGCTGTTTTAGAATCTGATGAAATCCCCATTTTAAGGGAAGAAAGAGCTCAATCTGGTCTTGTGGAAGTTGCATTTAATAAACGTTAAGTGTTTGTGGATCTGACTGCAGCAGTGTACTTTACATGTTGATATATATATATATATATATATGTATATTATATATGTATATATTGTGTGTATATACATATATATATATATATATATATATATATATATATATATGTATGTATATCTATATAAATATGTATACCTACATAAATATGTATATCTATATATATGTATATATAGGTTCATAGGTTGGTACTAGTCTATCAGCCCTAGGGCCCATACAAGCCTAGCCATAACAATTCTCTGGCTATTTCTTCCCACACTATTTACTTCCCTGGACCCCTGTCTAGCAGGGCGACTGATGTGATTCGCGGGGTGAATTTGCTTTCTCCCATCCAATCATCAAGGATCCTTTTGAAGAGGGCCAAAGAGGCACTCAGCCTGACATGTACAGGCAATCTATTCCAGAGGCTGGGGAGTCTCTGGGTCAGGAACCTATCCCTCCAGCATTTTTTGTTTATTGTGATGACAAGGTTTAGATCCCTGGAGCGTGTGGCTCTGAGGGACTGGGACATCTTGTAGCATGTCCAACTCTGGGTTTGATATGGCCTTGTATGTTAAGCAGAGATAACCTCTGAGTAAACTATATGCGACAGAATATTGCTAGAGTTTAAGGCGGTCAGCATAGGGCATCTGCTTTAGGCCTGAGATTCTTTTAGTGAGGTGCTTCTGGGGCCTTTCCACTTGTTGCAGATGTCTTGAGAGGTACATAATAAACGGGGCATTGTATTCCACAATGGGTCTAATGAGGGATGACTACAGTGGGACAATGACCTTTTTTCCTGGATGAAAAGCCCTTAGTGATGAGGTGTGCCACACAGAAGGATTTCCTGACTGTTGTGGCAATGTGGTTATCAAAGGTGAGACCACTGTCCACCTGTGTCCCCAAGTCTCTTATCACACTTTCGGTGTTTAATGTACTGCCACCTATATGGTAATTCACGGGTACATGTTTTTTCCCCCCAAAGGGGATAACTATACATTTCTTGGCATTGAGCTTGAGCCCATGGCTTTGACACCAAGCGTCTGTTTCTGTAAGGCCCTTTTGTAGAGTATCCACATCATTTGGGGATTCAGTAATGGCTCCTAGTTTGCAGTCATCTGTAAACTTTGTTAACCAGAGTCCCTTAGTGTTGGCCTGTACTTCAGAGAAGAAGATGCCAAACAAGAGTGGTCCAAGGACTGAACCCTGAGGTGCTTCACTTGTCTGGAGCTGGATTTGGAGTCTGCTACTTTCACAGTGCGGGTTCTATCAATAAGCCAGTTAGCAACCCATTGGGTGACGTAGGGATTAATGCCCAGCTTAGTACGTTTATCTATGATTCCAGAGTGGGGGGTGGTGTCAAAGGCCTTGGCAAGGTCTATATAGGCTGTGTGAACCACCTTACCTTTG